>NC_066580.1:454040936-454340936 GCF_024323335.1 Lathyrus oleraceus
ACCAATATGAGAGGAACTTCAGCCCATTAGTGAAGCTCATGTTTAACGAATAAAATAATGGACAACTAATTTAGTTTTAAATAACTTATAACTAGCATATCAACTACTCCTTGCAAAATCAATATTACATTTAAAGGAACTAAATATGAATAATAGTACAGTCCAATACAAGGAGTATAAGCCCCCTTATGCAAAGAATGTGAAGAAAATGAAAAGTAAATAATTCCATAAACATGGAAATTTAGAAACAGTGATTTTATTCTCACCTTCATATGAAGTTTTTCATGCGCAAGAAGTTCTCCCTTAACTCTTCGGTTGGTACAAACAGGGAGTGAAAAACTCAGAAAACTAATCTTGCTCAATTAATTTTTCGAGTTGATGAGGAATGTTTCAACACTTTATATTCCATAAGAAGACATCAGACACTCTAGCTAGATTAAATTAACTCATAACTCTTTGAAGTAATAATACCTATCTCGAGTTTATTGCCTTTTGTTTATATTTTTGATAAGCGATCGATAGTGGGAGAACCATTCTTAAAGGCCTTATGCAAAGATAAATTAGTCATATACTCTATCGTGGCAGATTTACATCGAACCAAGATTGCATATTAAATTTCCCCTTCAAGCTGCCATACTTGGTTGAGTTAGAATCCCAACCCACTACTTTAGCCTAGAATATTCCTTGTCCAAGCTCATATTCTTGGTCAAGTGAGAATCTCGACCTTCAACGTCAGCAAACCACATGGCCCATTCAACCTCTAACACTTGGTTGAGAGAGAAAATTGACTTTCTCTAGTACATCCACTTATCAGCTAGCCACTAACGCTTGGTAATTGCTCCACTTACACCTAGATCCAAGGATTACTATTAAGTCTGGGACGAGATTGTTCTTAGAGATGTTGGAGTGTCAATATCATCAGACTAAAAAAAATCAGAGCATAGACTTAAAAAGTCACACATTTTCTAAGATGCTGACACAAATGTAATAACACATCAAATCCAAAACAACCATGTTCATAAGTAAACACTATCACCAGACCAATCAACAATACAACAAATTTAGTTGACAATAGTTAGAACAATCAGACTCTTAATTAACAATCTACGACCTTGATGAAACACCGAACTCAAACCATCCCTTAACTTTGTTATCTAAAGGCTTAGGAGATAACTATTTCAGACTAGAAGCTCAATACTATATCTTCAAGGCTATATACTTATCACATTACCATCTGTCAAGGTATGCACAATTTTAACCCTAAAAATTCCACTCTTATCGTCAATATTAACTTGAGTGTCAAAGTATTTACACATACTTTATAAATTTGCCCCTTACTTGAGGTCGTCGATGAAACATTGATCAAACACCGATCACCTTTTTAATAATTGTATATTAGAACATAGTAGTATTTCATTAATAAAAACTAGGGATGACTAAAAAAGTTATCTTTTAAGTAAATAAGATATATTTCTCATTAGAATTGTAATTATCCATCTATTCTCTATATATAATTCATTATCTATGTAGTAATTTAATATATATTAGTTATACATATAATAAATATATATTTTTATTTATGTATGTATATATATATTTTTATTTTAGCAAGTATATATATTTTTTGGTAAGTAAATAAACATAATTGACCAAAATAAAATTTAGTGTAGTAAGTAAACATTTAAGAAAATCAAATGAAATCAATTTGATAGGTTAGTATAATACAATTAATTTGTATAAAATGTAGTTTGTAGATAATATAAGTTTATGTTAAAAACAAAGTGTAAAATCATATTATTAAGTACTTAAAGATTAATTTTGTTAATATTTGTAGTTAATGTTCGACTAAAATTCCCAAATTAGTCGATAGATTAAAACCACTTTTGTAGTTAAAATGACAATGATTTTTTAAATGTGCAAAATGTAATATTTTCGGTACTATTGTAGTTAGATTTACGATAGAACATTTTCGGTAAGTAAATAAACATAATTGACCAAAATAAAATTTAGTGTAGTAAGTAAACATTTAAGAAAATCAAATGAAATCAATTTGATAGGTTAGTATAATACAATTAATTTGTATAAAATGTAGTTTGTAGATAATATAAGTTTATGTTAAAAACAAAGTGTAAAATCATATTATTAAGTACTTAATGATTAATTTTGTTAATATTTGTAGTTAATGTTCGACTAAAATTCCCAAATTAGTCGATAGATTAAAACCACTTTTGTAGTTAAAATGACAATGATTTTTTAAATGTGCAAAATGTAATATTTTCGGTACTATTGTAGTTAGATTTACGATAGAACATTTCTAGGAAGACGTGGAGTTAAACAAAATTTCGAGGAAGGAGTTAAATGATTTATCACTTGGGAATTTGTTTGAGAATATTATCGAAGTGAATGAGGAGTAAGATGTCCTTATCTTAAATGTGGACGTAGACCTATAATTAGTGATCCAAAGAAAATAGAACTTCATTTAGAGATAAGGAGTTTCGTTAAAAATTATTAGGTTTGGACATATAATGGAGAAAAACTGCCGAATAACGTACCAGAGTCTACTAATACACATGCTTCAATTAGTCGATCACATATGGAATATCATGAATAATTTAATCTGATTGATGACATGGTTTACGATGTTTTTGGGATGAAAATGACTTACGATGAACTTTAATATTTTGATAGGGGAGAGTTGCCGAATGAGGAAGTCCAAAAATTTTATCTGCTGTTGAAAGAAATGAATACACCATTGTTTAAGGGGTCTTTAGATTCAAAATTATCAATGCATGTGAGATTATTGGCCTCCAAGTCAAATTGGAATGTTCCTGGTTAGTTTTTAGAATTCTTTACAAAAATGATATTGGACGCGACTTGTAACACCCTAATTTTTGAGTTATTATTTTAATTGATTTATTTGTATTTTAATTTAATTATTATGTGAGATAATTAAATTAATTTGGCGGATGAGGGCGTGTGGCCTTGAGGTGGAGGTGTAGAGAATAAGTAGAGTTTATTTAGAATAATTGAAATTATTTTAATAATTAAAATAATACTCTTTTTGTTGGTTTATTTAATAAAAAATGAGAAGAAAGGAGATTGAAATTATATCATATTTGAAGAAGGAAGATTGGAAGAGTTGGATATTTTGAGGATCATTAAATTTTTGTCTAGGGAGTGGTTTTTGGCAAAGTTTTGTGAGCGGATCCATGTGAATTTGTTGGTGTGGCAAACCAATCTTTCTTTATTTGTAGTCGGGTAGTGGGTTTATTGCTGGTTTTCGTTGGTTGTGTTCTTTGTGTTGTGAGGGTTGAGCACCCCTTGTGCTCTTTTTTATAAATTTCTTTTGCTTATCAAAATAAAAAAAAATAAAAAAATAGAATTTAGAGAGTTTGGGTTCAAATTGTAAATTAAAATAAATAGAGGGGAGGAAGGAGTAAGAATAATTATTAGTAAGGGAGAGAACTATAATTATGACTGGATCACCTTAATTGTATAAACTAAGAGATAACCTAGATTTAGGGAATTTTTATCAGTACATGAAAAGAGAATTAGAGGCATAAGGGAGATAAAAGGTTAGAGCTTTGGAGAGAGGGGAAGAACAATCAAAGACCGGAATTTGGCCATTGTTGCTAGGATAATCAAGTAAGGGGAGAGAATTGATTCAATAATGAGTATATGCATAAGGGATAGAGTTGAGGAGTGTAACACCCCGATAATAATATGATAATTATTTAAATTAAGTTAATAATATATTTATTAATCTAATTAGATAATTGGAGTATTATTATTATTATTTTTGGAATTATTGAATTATTATTATTATTGGAATAATAATTATTTGAAAATATATAAGCTGGAATAAGTAAAAAGAGTTCATTTTGGAAAATAAGGTTTTCACGTGAAACTCAGAGAAGCGGCTGAAAGAGGCAGAGCAAGAGGAAGAGCTAGAGAGCAAGGGTTGGAGAACGGAAAAGCTTGAAAGCTCAAAGTTGCCGGATTAACTCAGGTAAGGGGGGTTTATCGTCGTTTAATGGGGATTATGGGTTAGCATGTAATGGGTAGTGATAAACCGTTGAATTGACCCTAATTGGGATTTGTTGAATGCTGAATAATTGTGTTGGATAAGTTATGTTGAATCTGAAATTGAACCCGTAATTGTGCGAGTCGTGTTTTCCCGAACGTATAGTTTTCTACGGAATTGGAATCGGAGGTCCGAAAGTCCTCTAACGGCGGAAAATGCGGAGAATTCTGCATTCTGCTTTGTGTTAGTGCAGGAACTGCTGTTTTGTCTGCGTTAACCGGTTAACCCAGGGTGTTAACCGGTTAACACTGTTGCGAATTGAGAATTAGTGTTGTTTTGCCTGCGTTAACCGGTTAACCCAGGGCGTTAACCGGTTAACACTGATAAGTTTTGGGCAGTAAGCGTGTTTTGCCTGCGTTAACCGGTTAACCCAGGGCGTTAACCGGTTAACACTGTTGCAGTATGGAAAAATTGTTAATTTAAATGTTGTGTGCCTAACTAGTGGTTGCCTATATCAGTGTGTGATATGGTAGGGATTATTTCCCGCTGTTTTGAGCAGTATAGGTGTTAGTAGAGTGTGCTAATACTGTGTTCAATTATTTGAGACGATATGATGTTTTGACAAATGTGTTGATGATGTATGATGATATGCAAAATGTTGTGAATGTATATATTATGCATGTATTTGTGAATGGACTGTTGTATAGCTTAGAGTATGAGCATATGTCCATTGTGGATTGTTGTTGATGTTGCATTGCTAGATGATTAGCGTGCATAGCATAGCCCTTGGGGTTGTAGCTAATTCCCATAGTGAGGAATTAGTGAGTGAATCATTGTGGATTTGTTGTTGATGTTGGCATGCTAGGTGATTAGTGTGCATAGTCTAGCCTTTGGGGCTGTAGCTAATTCCCATAGTGAGGAATTAGTGAGTGAGTCACGAGGTCTCAAATGAGTGGGACTAGTGAGCTTAGTAGCCGTATCTGGATTGATCGGTGAGCTTGAACTATATGTTCAAGAATAGTCGGTACCGCATGTGTGGGGTCTCATTGCATAATGTATGTATGGCGTATAATATGAATGGATGTATTCCAATATTATACGTGTGGTTGTGTTGACATTGAGTATGAGTATGATTGAGTTGATATTGCCGTTGCTGAATGTGTAATCTGATTTGGGTGATGAAATGTGTTATTTACTTAACATGACATGATAATTTATAATGCTTATTATATCGATTGAGGAACTCACCCTTACAACTATTTTTCAGGTAACGAGCAATGAGTTGAGTAGAAGCTAATGCTTGGAGTCTAGTGTAGTCTCCTTAGTGGGTCGTGCTCTGATAGATGTAACATCGGGATGGGATGTTTTAACTTGTTTTAAATGTTTTATTGTTGGTTATGAACCATTTTACATGTAAAGTTTTACATGATTGATGAGATTTCTATCCGCTGCGTTTTATGCAAATGCTTATGTTTTGAATTAATAAAAGAGCATGACCGTTATATTGGTGAATGATGTGAAGTAACTGTGTGACACCCTTGATTGCATATTACTCTGTTTGACACATTGTTATTTTAATTAAATAATTGGGGTATTTAGAAGGGTGTTACAATTAGTGGTATCAGAGCATAGTCGGTCGAGTCGAGTCGTAATTATTCTGTTTCTCCTGTACGGGATAGGTGTTGTGTAACCCTATCAGTACTTATTGTTTTAGCTTGTTGGGTTTTCAGAATAGAGATGGCTGGAAGAGGTAGAGATGATGTTGCGATTGCTGAGGCTCTGGGCATGCTAGCTGGAGTACTTGGAGGGAATCCGAATGTGATGGGAATGGGAGCTGCTCGTCAACTGAGTGAGTTCCAGAAGAACAATCCTCCAATGTTCAAGGGAGCATACGATCCAGATGGCGCTCAGAAGTGGTTGAAGGAGATAGAGAGAATCTTCCGAGTGACTGAGTGTGCCGATAACCAGAAGGTCAGATTCGGTACGCATATGCTGTCAGAAGAAGCTGATGATTGGTGGGTTGCTACCCGCACTGAGTTGGAAACTGCTGGGAATGCTGAAATCACTTGGGCTGTGTTCAGAGAGAGATTCCTGAGGAAGTACTTTCCAGAAGATGTCAGAGGAAAGAAAGAGATAGAGTTCTTAGAGTTGAAGCAGGGTAACAAGTCTGTTACGGAGTATGCTGCTAAGTTCATAGAGCTGTCGAAGTATTACACTCCCTATAATGAGGCTGCTGGAGAATTTTCAAAATGTGTGAAGTTTGAGAACGGGTTACGTCCCGAGATCAAGCAGGCTATTGGATACCAACGGATCAGAGTGTTTTCTGACTTGGTTGACTGTTGCAGGATTTTTGAACAGGATTCCAAAGCCAGAGCAGAGAGCTATCAGCAAAGGGTTGATAGGAAAGGCAAGAATCAGAATGATCGTGGAAAACCGTATGCAACTGGAAAAGGTTTTCAGAAGCAGAGTGGGATGAAGAGGCCTAGTGGGGGAGACTCTAGCGCCCCTGCTAAGTGTTATAGATGTGGTCGGGCTGGACATCGTGTCCATGAGTGTACCAGTGCTGAGATGAAGTGTTTCAAGTGTGGAAAAGGTGGTCATTTGGCTGCAGAGGGCCGGTTGAAGACTGTAACTTGTTTCAACTGTGGAGAGGTGGGTCATATCAGTCCACAGTGTCCTAAGCCGAAGAAGGAGAATCAGTCAGGAGGCAAGGTCTTTGCCTTATCGGGTTCTGAGACTTCTGCAGATGATCGTTTGACCAGAGGTACGTGTTATATAAATGGTTTTCCTCTTGTAGCTATTATTGACACCGGTGCTACTCATTCCTTTATATCCTTGGATTGTGCTGTGAAACTTAAGTTAGAGATATCTGAGATGTATGGTAGTATGGTGATTGATACTCCTGCAAAGGGTTCAGTGACTACTACTTCAGTTTGCTTGGGTTGTCCTTTGAGTATTTTTGGTAGAGATTTGGGATAGACCTTGTGTGTCTTCCACTAGTGCAGATTGACGTTATCTTGGGTATGAACTGGTAGGTGTTTAACCGGGTTTCCATCAACTGTTTTGATAAGACTGTAATATTTCCTGAGATTGAGGAAGGGAAGAGTTTGTTTCTATCAGCGAGGCAGGTGAATGAGGCAGTAGCGGATGGGGCAGAGTTGTTTATGCTGTTAGTGACTTTAGAGGCTAAAGATAAACTGGCGATTTGTGATCTAGCCGTGGTGTGTGATTTTCCTGATGTGTTTCCAGGAGAAGTGAACGAATTACCGCCAGAGCATGAAGTTGAGTTCTCGATTGATTTGGTACCTGGTACTAGACCGATATCGATGGCTCCGTATCGTATGTCTGCTGTTGAGTTAGCTGAATTGAAGAGTCAGCTGGAAGATCTGTTGGATAAGAAGTTTATTCGTCCGAGTGTGTCACCGTGGGGTGCACTAGTGTTATTGGTTAAGAAGAAAGAAGGTACTATGAGGTTGTGTGTGGACTACAGGCAACTGAATAAAGTGACGATCAAGAATCGGTATCCTTTGCCGAGGATTGATGATTTGATGGATCAGTTGGTTGGTGCGAGTGTGTTCAGCAAAATAGATTTGAGATCGGGATATCATCAGATACGTGTGAAAACTGAGGATATTCAGAAGACCGCTTTCAGAACAAGGTATGGACATTATGAGTATTCTGTAATGCCTTTTGGTGTGACTAATGCGCCTGGAGTATTCATGGAGTATATGAATAGGATTTTCCATCCGTACCTAGACAAGTTTGTTGTGGTGTTTATTGATGACATTTTGGTGTATTCGAAATCTGAAGAAGAGCATGCTGAGCATTTGAGAATGGTTTTAAGAGTTCTACGAGAAAAGAAGTTATTTGCTAAACTGTCAAAGTGTGAATTTTGGTTAGAAGAGGTTAGTTTTCTTGGTCATGTGATTTCAAGAGGTGGTGTTGCTGTTGATCCTTCTAAGATAGAAGCGGTGTCTAAGTGGGAAGCTCCGAAGTCTGTTGCGGAGATTCGCAGTTTCCTGGGATTGGCTGGTTACTATAGGAAATTCATTGAGGGATTTTCTAAGTTGGCGTTACCGTTGACGATGTTGACTAGAAAGGGGCAAGCATTTGTTTGGGACTCAAAATGTGAAGAAGGTTTCCAAGAGTTAAAGAGAAAGTTGACTACTGCTCCTATTCTGATATTACCGAGTCCGTCAGAATCATTTGAAGTTTTCTGTGATGCTTCATTGTTGGGTTTGGATGGTGTGTTGATGCAGAATAAGCAGGTTATAGCTTATGCTTTGAGACAACTGAGAGTTCATGAGAGGAACTACCCGACACATGATTTAGAGTTGGCAGCTGTGGTATTTGTTCTGAAATTATGGAGGCATTATTTGTATGGGTCAAGATTTGAGGTTTTCAGTGACCATAAAAGTTTAAAGTATTTGTTTGATCAGAAAGAGCTGAATATGAGACAGAGGAGATGGTTAGAGTTTCTGAAGGATTATGACTTTGGTTTGAATTACCATCCGGGTAAAGCAAACGTAGTAGCTGATGCATTGAGTCGGAAATCATTGCATATGTCTATGTTAATGGTTAAGGAATTGGATTTAATCGAGCAGTTTAGAGACTTGAGTTTGGTGTGTGAGAGTACTCACAATAGTGTTAAATTGGGAATGTTGAAGTTAACGAGTGGTATTCTGGATGAGATCAGAGAGGGTCAGAAATCCGATGTGCTTTTGGTTGATAAGTTGACTCTAGTGAATCAAGGTCAAGGTGGTGAATTCAGAGTTGATGAGAATGGCATTTTGAAATTTGGTAATCGGGTGTGTATTCCGGATGTTACCGAACTTAAGAAGAGTATTCTAGAAGAAGGACATCGTAGTGGCCTGAGTATTCATCCTGGAGCTACGAAGATGTATCATGATTTGAAAAAGTTATTTTGGTGGCCGGGAATGAAGAAAGAAATTGCGAGTTTTGTTTATTCCTGTTTGACTTGTCAGAAGTCAAAGATTGAGCATCAGAAGCCGTCTGGGCTAATGCAACCGTTGGCTATTCCAGAGTGGAAGTGGGATAGTATCAGTATGGATTTTGTTTCTGGTTTACCGAGGACAAGTAAGAATTGTGAAGCTATTTGGGTGATTGTTGACAGATTGACAAAGTCGGCTCATTTCATTCCGATCAGAATGGATTATCCGTTAGAGAGATTAGCCGAGTTGTATATTGAGAAGATTGTAAGTTTGCATGGTATTCCGTCGAGTATTTTTTCAGACAGAGATCCTAGATTTACATCGAAGTTCTGGGAAGGTTTGCAGAGGGCTTTGGGAACTAAGCTGAGATTGAGTTCTGCATATCATCCGCAGACTGATGGTCAGACTGAGAGGACGATTCAGTCACTGGAGGATCTTTTGAGGGCTTGTGTTTTGGAAAAGGGAGGTGCTTGGGATTGTTATTTGCCTTTGGTTGAGTTTACCTACAACAATAGTTTTCATTCGAGCATTGGTATGGCACCGTTTGAAGCTTTGTATGGTAGGAGATGTCGGACACCTTTATGTTGGTATGAGTCCGGTGAGATTGCTGTGGTTGGACCGGAGATTGTCCAACAAACTACGGAAAAGATTAAGATGATTCAGGAGAAGATGAGAATTGCTCAGAGTCGTCAGAAGAGTTATCATGATAAGAGGAGGAAGTCACTTGAGTTTCAAGAGGGAGATCATGTGTTTCTTCGTGTTACTCCGATAACTGGTGTTGGGCGAGCTTTGAAGTCGAAAAAGTTGACACCTCGATTTATTGGTCCGTATCAGATTTTGGAGAGGATAGGGGAGGTAGCCTATCGTATCGCTTTACCGCCGTCGCTTGCGAATTTGCATGAGGTTTTTCATGTGTCTCAGCTGAGGAGGTACATTCATGATCCGTCGCATGTAGTCCAGATAGATGATGTACAGGTGAGAGATAACCTGACTGTTGAAACATCACCTATGAGGATTGAGGATCGAGAGTTGAAGCAGTTGCGGGGTAAAGAGATTGCCTTGGTGAAGGTAGCTTGGGGAGGACCAGCAGGTGGCAATGTGACTTGGGAACTGGAGAGTAAGATGAAGGAGTCTTACCCAGAGTTGTTCGCTTGAGGTATGTTTTCGAGGACGAAAACTCTTTTAGTGGGGGAGAGTTGTAACACCCCGATAATAATATGATAATTATTTAAATTAAGTTAATAATATATTTATTAATCTAATTAGATAATTGGAGTATTATTATTATTATTTTTGGAATTATTGAATTATTATTATTATTGGAATAATAATTATTTGAAAATATATAAGCTGGAATAAGTAAAAAGAGTTCATTTTGGAAAATAAGGTTTTCACGTGAAACTCAGAGAAGCGGCTGAAAGAGGCAGAGCAAGAGGAAGAGCTAGAGAGCAAGGGTTGGAGAACGGAAAAGCTTGAAAGCTCAAAGTTGCCGGATTAACTCAGGTAAGGGGGGTTTATCGTCGTTTAATGGGGATTATGGGTTAGCATGTAATGGGTAGTGATAAACCGTTGAATTGACCCTAATTGGGATTTGTTGAATGCTGAATAATTGTGTTGGATAAGTTGTGTTGAATCTGAAATTGAACCCGTAATTGTGCGAGTCGTGTTTTCCCGAACGTATAGTTTTCTACGGAATTGGAATCGGAGGTCCGGAAGTTCTCTAACGGCGGAAAATGCGGAGAATTCTGCATTCTGCTTTGTGTTAGCGCAGGAACTGCTGTTTTGTCTGCGTTAACCGGTTAACCCAGGGTGTTAACCGGTTAACACTGTTGCGAATTGAGAATTAGTGCTGTTTTGCCTGCGTTAACCGGTTAACCCAGGGCGTTAACCGGTTAACACTGATAAGTTTTGGGCAGTAAGCGTGTTTTGCCTGCGTTAACTGTAACACCCCGAATATTGTTAGATTAATTTAAATATTATTTTAATATGATTATTTGAAGGTAAAATGAATTATTAAATAATATTGGGAATTATTATTATTATTATAGATGTTATTTATTTTAATAATAATTAAATAAATAAAATAAATGGAATATGAAGAGTGGAAGGGTAAAAGTGGAATTTGATAAAAGAGGCCAAAGTGAGAACTCAGAGTGTTTTTCACGTATTTTTGCCTCAGAGTCAGAGAAAGGGAGAAACGCTGAAGAGAAAGAGAAGGAAGAGGAAAAGGCCAAAGATTTCTCAGAACTTCCTTCAATCCAAAGAGGTAAGGGGTCTGAACCTTATTAAACGATAATATGCGAGCAAATTAATGATATATGTTGGATTGTTGATGGATTTTGGGGATTTTAGGGAGATTGGGAAAGTTGGGGTTTTGATGGAAATTCTCCGATCTGTGAGTTTTGTTGAGTTATATGCATTATTATCGAAGTATGTTGTGTATATATGACTGTTAAATGTTGATATTGGGTTGTTAGCTGTGGGGTATGAGTTATGGCGAGTAGAGAAGCAAAGCTGCGCTGGTTTCCGTAGCAGATGGCTTCTGTTCGCGCGCGATTCGCGGCGCGAAGCCCAGTTCGCGGCGCGAACTGGGCAGGATTCAGAGAAGTTTTGTAACGCATCGTTCGCGGCGCGAAGCCTGCTGCGCGGCGCGTACTGAAGCGAATTAATTGTTCGCGACGCGATCCTTCGTTCGCGGCGCGTCCTGGAGTAATGGAGGAGTTCGCGGCGCGTCCCTATGTTGGCGGCGCGAACTGTGCTGTGAAGCTAATGTTGGTGAGTTTTAAGTACGTTGAGTTGCGAGACTCTTAGTAAGTCGCTGTAATTGTATTATAAACAATTAACAGTGATTATATGATTGTGTATGAGGTGTTTATGATGATGAGATGTTGAATTTACGTGTTTAGTTATAAATGTGTTATGTAACTGTTAGATGCCCAAAAGTGCTTATTTGAGCTATCATATGTGGGCATCTTTCACTCTTTTTCCTTGCTAAAATTGTCAAAACCACATTTGTTTTACATGGAATGTATTACATTGATGAACAAGCTTGGTGCCTTTGATGTGTGTGTTATTGTGCAGGAAAGACATGAATTAATTGATAATAAAGACACAAGAGAATTGGCAAAGGAACCAAAGCAAGCAAGCATTTCATCTGCCTGCTCGCTAGGCGAGACTGTGGCGAAGAATGGGTTCGCTAGGCGAGCTCCTGGCGAACAGCTCCAGTAAATTGGCAAATTAATTCGCTAGGCGAGCTCATGGCGAAGTTTGCAGCGAATTCATTCTGTTTTGGTGAAAAGTGCAGCCAACACTCACTCGCTAGGAGAGGCTCTAGCGAGTCCCCAGCGAGCATTCCAGTAGCAAAACCTCTCAACCTCGCTGGGGCGAAGGTTGAGGCGAGTCCTTCGCTAGGCGAAGGTATGTTCGCTAGGCGAACATCACAGTTCACCAAGGCCCTGTTTTCTCTGGGCGCAGGGGCTTTTTGTGCTCATATTTGACCTTCGCTAGGCGAGCCATTCTGCTCGCCTAGCGAACATGACAGTTCTGCACTTGTCTATAAGTAGCAGGTGCCACTTTTGGGCACCATACCTCATTTTTACCAACTTTTCCATTTTTTGTACTTTCTCCTAGATATTTTACAGCATTGTTTTGTGGGAGCTTTTATGCCCTAATTTCATTTCTCTTCATCTAGCAACCATCTTCCACAAAAAGAAGGTGGATTCCCATCCAACTTCGATTATCCGACTTGGATGTTGATCAACCTTCTTTCCTTACTTGCCGACCAAGCTACCATGAAAATGAGTAGCTAAGTCTTCCATTTGTCAAGGTTAGATGTAGGTGATTGCTAGCTTTGTGTGTAAATGTAAGGATCCTCATATGTAAACTCTTTAACGGTAAATATATGATGAAAACTTTGTTTCTATTTAAAACCCTTTGTGTTGGTATTTGATCGAGAGATGCTTACCGATTCTTGACCTAGGTTTTCATCCAAACTTGTTTGTTAGCTAGAGATAGTAACGAATGATTTTGTTCACCATAAGGTTGAACCAAAAAGTTGTCATTTTGATAGATTGTGTTCGAGAGAAACAATGGATCAAAATGGCAAAACTCACAATGGGTGTTCGAGAGAAACGCATTGAGAGGACCTTGTGAAATTATTTATCATCTAACGGAGTTTATAAGAGTGTTGACCGAGCAAATATATGCAAAGCAGTGTAATCATTGAAACCTAACTTTGACAATATTTCTCATATTAATCAAAACATAACTTTTACCGCAATTAATTACTTTGTATGCAAGATAACTTGATTAAAACCAAAACCCTAGTGTTACATTAAGTTAAGATTAATTCAACCATTGAACGGCAGTGATATCTTACAATCTCTGTGGATACGATAACAAAAACCCGACACGAAATATACATTTCAACAAAATGGCGCCGTTGCCGGGGATTGTAAATTGATATTGCGAGCATCGCAATGGTTGTTTAAGTTTTAGCTTGTGAATTTTTGACTTGTGCTTGTAATTTGTTTGGTTTAGTGTGCAGCTTACGTTTTATGCGAGGGCAAATCCCTGTGGACGAACTTCTTTTTGATCCTGAGATCGAGAGAACCGCAAGGAGGCTCAATAGCAAAACGAGACGTAGGAGGCAACAGGCTAGACAACGCCAAGAGCAAGGGGAAAGTTCTTCGACCACAAATCCACACCCATTCATACCAAACATGGAGCCACAACCACCACCACCTATTTCTACTCCATGTATCAATAGTCCAAGGAACACCGCTCAGTTTGCCAACCAAACAGGAAGGCAAGCTGAGATGAAGACGGGAACTCTGAATTTATTGTATGGGAGTCCATTCACCGGAATGGACCATGAAGACCCATTTGCTTTTCTCACAAAATTTTATGAGATAGCATTGGCTGCCGGAGTGGATCAGGCTCAGGAGCTTCCGTTGTTCAGACGATTGTTTCCCCACGCTTTGCTCGGTAAAGCAAAGGATTGGTATCTTGATCAAACACCTGCCGTAATGACCGACTGGAATGTGTTAGAAGAGAAATTCATTGAAAGATTTTTCTCTCATAACCGATTCATGGAATCAAAGACGGCCATCTCGGTGTTTTCTCAAGGAACCAGTGAATCGTTGAATGAAGCGTGGGAGAGATTCAAGTCCATGCTAAGGAAATGCAAAGGGCATGGATTTGATGAATTAACTCAAATCCATATCTTCAGAAATGGACTTCAACCAAACTGTAAGACGTTGTTGGATGCCACCTCGGGTGGCTCGTTGATGTCAAAAAGTGCCGAAGAAGCCACAAACATTATCAACCGTATGGCTTTGAATGATCTTCAAAGTCAAAGTCGTGGAAATTCTTTGAAGAAGGCGGGAGTGCTTGAGTTAGGGACGAATGATGCCATACTTGCCCAAAACAAGCTCATCTCACAACAAGTGGAACTCTTAACGCAACAAATCAAAGAGTTAAGAGAACCGTCAAAAGCTAAACAAATAGCTTGTTGTGAACTTTGTAAAGGTGAACATGACACCGGATTTTGTCCACCTCCCGGTTTTGACGAAGTAAATTACATGGCCAATCAACGGGACTATCAACCAAGACAACAACAACCTTATCAACCGCACCCTCAACAACAACAACAATTCCAAGGGAACCAAGGGTTCCAACCTAGAAGCAACTATTATCATAACCAAGGTTATGGAGGTGGTTCTTCTAGCCGTCAAAACCCTCCCCAAAATCCGTATCAACCTCAACAACCGCCGGTAGTCAATTCTAAATTGGAAGAGACATTGACGCAATTCATGCAAATGTCAATGGTCAATCAAAAGAGTAATGACGCGGCCATAAAAAATCTTGAAACTCAAGTTGGGCAACTTGCCAAGCAACTCGCTGAACAACAAACCGGTCCTTCTTTTTCGGCTAATACGCAAACAAATCCTAAGGAGCATTGTAAGGCGATTATGACGAGAAGTGGAAGGGAGTTGGGTGGTGAAAATGAAAAAAGAGTGGAGAGTGAAAAAAGAGAGAAAGAGAAGGAGATTGAGGAGGAAATAGTGGATGAAAATGTTGATGGTGAAGTAGGAGTGTGGAGTGATGAGGAAGTAGTTGAAAATAATAAAAATAATGGTGAAGTTGAAAAAGAAAAAGGTGTGGAGAGTGAGGAAAATAAAAATGATGAGGTAATAAGGGAGGTAGTGAAGAAGCCTAGATGGAAAAGTGCTAGAATTGCAAAGGGGAAGGAGGTAGTGAGCGCTACTCCGGTCCAAAATCTTCCTTACCCTCATGCTCCTTCCAAAAGGGAAAATGAACGGCATTACGCCCGGTTCATGGATATTTTTAAGCAATTACAAATTAACATTCCGTTTGCTGAAGCTTTGGAACAAATGCCAAAGTATGCCAAATTCATGAAAGACATACTGACCAAAAAGCGGAGGTATACGGAACCGGAGACCATCGTCCTTGATGCGAGCTGTAGTGCCATCATTCAAAGGACGCTTCCTAAGAAAGAGGTTGATCCGGGAAGAGTTACATTGCCGGTTAAAATTGGTGATGTGTATGTCGGAAAGGGACTTATTGACTTGGGGTCGAGCATAAATCTTATACCTTTGTCAATTATCAAGAGGCTTGGCAACATCGAGATTAAGTCCATCCGAATGACATTACAATTGGCGGATAAGACGACGACCCATCCTCATGGCGTAGCCCAAGATGTGTTGGTGAAGGTCGACAAATTCTTTTTCCCGGTGGATTTTATTGTAATTGATATGGAGGAAGATGATGATGCTCCGCTCATATTGGGACGACCATTCATGAAGACCGCAAGAATGATGATTGATGTCGATGACGGTTTAATGAAGGTGCGGGTTCAAAATGAGGAGGTCACATTTGATCTATTCGAGGCGATGAAGCATTCCAAGGATCGAAATGATAGCTTTCGCATCGATGTGATTGAAGACGCTATTATGGAAGTTTCAAAGCATATCCACGAGATATCTCCTATGGAGTTAGCTCTCGACGACTCATTGGAGGTTTTCACTGTTGAGGAGGAGCTAGCTCTTGAGGAATGCTTAAAGGAACTTGATAGCTTGGAAGACTTACAACCGTGGGAAGTAGAGGAAGAAAATTTGAAGAAGGAGGTAATTGACGAGAAAGCGCCAATTGAATTAAAAGAGTTACCTTCGACTTTGAAATATGTGTTTTTAGATGAGACCGAGGCAAAGCCGGTCATCATAAGCAACCTTTTGACCAAAGAAGAAGAAGCCCGTCTAATCATTGTGCTAAAAACCAATCAAGAAGCTATGGGTTGGACTCTTTCCGATCTAAAAGGAATTAGTCCATCCTATTGTATGCACAAGATTTTGATGGAGGAGGATTTCAAGCCGGTAGCTCAACCACAACGCCGCTTAAATCCTACGATGAAGGAGGTTGTAAGGAAGGAAGTGGTGAAGCTATTGGATGCGGGAATGATTTACCCGATCTCGGATAGTCCGTGGGTTAGTCCCGTGCACGTGGTTCCGAAGAAGGGTGGAATGACCGTAATCCGTAATGACAAAGACGAATTGATCCCGACTAAAGTTGCAACGGGGTGGAGAATGTGTATAGATTATAGACGGTTGAATACCGCGACTCGTAAGGACCATTTTCCACTCCCATTTATGGATCAAATGCTTGAAAGACTATCGGGCCAACAATACTACTGTTTTTTAGACGGCTACTCCGGGTACAACCAAATTGCGGTTGACCCGGTTGATCATGAGAAGACGGCTTTCACGTGTCCGTTTGGAGTGTTCGCATACAGAAAAATGCCTTTTGGGCTTTGCAATGCGCCGACGACATTCCAACGATGTGTCCAAGCTATTTTTGCCGATCTGATAGAGAAAACAATGGAAGTCTTCATGGATGACTTCTCGGTGTTTGGTGGGACGTTTAGTCTATGCTTGGCAAATTTGAAGACGGTGTTGGAAAGGTGTGTGAAGACTAATTTGGTGCTAAATTGGGAAAAGTGTCACTTCATGGTGACCGAGGGGATCGTGCTAGGCCACAAAGTCTCAAAAAGGGGGCTTGAAGTGGATAGAGCTAAGGTTGATGTAATTGAAAAATTACCCCCTCCGGTGAATGTGAAGGGCATCCGTAGTTTTTTAGGGCACGCGGGGTTCTACCGGCGCTTCATCAAGGACTTCTCAAAGGTGGCAAAGCCTTTGAGCAATTTGCTCGCCAAAGATCAGGTATTTCTCTTCACCGAAGATTGTTTGCAAGCTTTCGAGGTTTTAAAAGAAAAATTGGTTACCGCTCCAATAATAGTCGCTCCCGATTGGAATGAAAATTTTGAACTAATGTGTGACGCGAGCGACTATGCCGTTGGAGCGGTACTTGGCCAAAGAAAGGACAAAACTTTTCATGCTATACATTATGCGAGTAAGGTTCTTAACGAGGCTCAAATAAATTATGCCACAACGGAAAAAGAACTACTCGCAATAGTGTATGCGCTAGAAAAGTTTAGGTCCTATCTTATAGGGTCGAAAGTCGTTGTCTACACCGACCACGCGGCGATTAAATATCTGCTAACCAAGCCGGATTCGAAGCAAAGGCTCATCCGTTGGATCCTCTTGTTACAAGAATTCGATGTCGAAATCAAAGACAAGAAGGGGTCGGAAAACTTGGTAGCGGATCATTTATCCCGCTTGGTGAATGTCGAGGTTACCGCATCTGAAAAGGAAATCCGGGAAGAATTTCCTGATGAAAAATTGTTTAAGGTTCAAGTTAGGCCGTGGTTTGCAGACTTTGCAAACCACAAGGCTAGTGGTTTTGTGCCGGCCGACCTAACTTCGAACCAAAAGAGGAAGTTCCTTTCGGATGCGAAGTATTATGTTTGGGATGACCCATACTTGTTTAAGTTGGGTAGCGATAACCTGTTAAGGAGATGCGTAACTGGTGATGAAGCCCAGAGCATCCTTTGGCATTGTCACAACTCGCCTTATGGCGGACATTATAATGGGGTTAGAACGGCCACTAAAATTCTTCAATCGGGATTTTATTGGCCAACTATTTTCAAAGACGCACATACCCATGCGCAAAGTTGTGACAGTTGCCAAAGAAGTGGTGGGATAGGTAAGAGAGATGAGATGCCTCTCCAAAATATCCAAGAAGTGGAAGTGTTCGATTGTTGGGGCATAGATTTTGTTGGACCTTTCCCACCCTCTTACGGGAATGAGTACATGCTTGTAGCTGTTGATTATGTCTCAAAGTGGGTTGAGGCGATTGCCTCACCTCGGGCGGATGCCAAAACGGTGATCAAATTTTTAAAGAAAAACATCTTTTCCCGTTTTGGAACCCCCCGAGTGTTGATAAGTGACGGAGGGTCACACTTTTGCAATGCACCTTTGGAAACAATTCTAAAACATTATGGTGTGTCGCATAGGGTGACAACTCCGTACCACCCTCAGGCTAACGGGCAAGCGGAGGTCTCTAATCGAGAGATTAAGAGAATCCTAGAAAAAACCGTGTCCAATTCTAAAAAAGAGTGGTCCCAAAAATTGGACGAAGCATTATGGGCCTACCGTACGGCCTTTAAAGCTCCAATTGGCCTAACTCCGTTTCAATTGGTATTTGGTAAAACTTGCCATTTGCCGGTTGAATTGGAGCACAAGGCCTTGTGGGCCCTAAAATTTTTAAATTTTGAACATGAGTTGGCCGGTAACAAAAGGAAAGTACAACTTCTTGAGTTGGAGGAGATGCGCAATGCCGCATACCACTCAAGTTGGTTGTACAAGGAGAAAGCAAAGAAATATCACGACAAGAAGATCCGAACCAAAGAATTCGTGCCCGGACAATTGGTCTTATTGTTCAACTCCCGGTTGAAGTTGTTTCCCGGGAAGTTGAAATCAAAATGGTCCGGGCCATTTCGGGTGAAAGAAGTAAAAGAATACGGGGCCATTATCATTGAAGACATGGACGAGAAAGACAGTTGGACCGTGAATGGCCAACGATTGAAGGTGTATCTCGGCGGTCACGTGGATCGCGAGAGTTGTGCTCAGCCGCTCGATGCTCCTCTGTGAGCATCGCACCGTCGAGCTTAGCCGACGTTAAACAAGCGCTAGTTGGGAGGCACCCCAACATTGTAAGTATTTCCTGTTTTATGTTTTCTGTTGTATTGAGTACACTGTGCTGAACCCATGCTGGATGACTTGCAAGTGCTGCATTTGCCTATGCACTTGCTGTCATGCTCGCTTGCAGCTCGCTAGGCGAAACAGCAGCGAGCACGCTCGCTACCTGCTCGCTAGGCGAGGCAGCAGCGAGCGCTGCAGTACTGTTTACTATTTAAATCTCAGCAGGGCCAATTTGCCCAAACCCTCAAAAACATTTCTGGACGGCTCTGCTGAGAAAATTCGCGAGGCTTCTCAAACTCTCGCATTTGCATCGCTATCACCAACCCGTGCTTCTTTCGGTGGATTGCAAACTCTCCCCACTTCTCTTTTCCAAATCCGTATACCTAAGGTTTGCCCTATTACATGTTTCTTTTTGTTTGCACTCTTAATTTCCAAATGTAAATTGCAAATAAGATAAGTGTAGTATGGGACCTTGAGTTTGCATGTATTATTTTGGGAGTTTGCAATGTTTGGATTTAGGTTTTCAAATTGGGGATTTAATTTTAATTTAGGTTTTGCATGCAATTAGGCAATCCCCAATAGCATAGAACGATTCATTGTCATGAGAAATTAGTAGGTTCTGTGTGGGAACCATTAAAGTACGGGTTTTGGGGAAAACATCTTTGAAAATGCAGAAAATCCCAAAACCCGTAAGGTTCGCTAGCAGCTCGCTAGGCGAACCTGGGGCGAGCGTTCGCTGCAACTTCGCTAGGCGAAGCAGCAGCGAACATGACAGTATTTTGATTTATGTTTTAATGGCTAATCTGTGTGTTGGTGTGTGTTGTTTCTTTGTATCTTTTGCAGATGGAGTCTAGATCTGGCGCTGGTAAGAAAAGAAAGGGAGCTGCAACTACTTCCAGGACCGTGCCGATTCAATTCGATACCGACAAGTTCGTCGGTCCAAAACAGGCTGCACGGTACATAGCTTTGGAGAAGCGAAAAATACTTCCTGAGAGGCGTTTTCTGATCAACCCACAAGGCACTTACAGAACTTTCGCCGGGTTGATCGACGCCAAGAAGTGGGATAGGTTGATAAGTCCCTTGGAACACTACGACATTGCTACAGTGCGGGAGTTCTATGCTAACGCACTGCCCGACGACGACGAGCCCTTCACTTGGGTTTCTAGAGTTGCCGGGCGTGAAATTCCTTTTGACCGGGATGCGATCAACCGAATCCTAAGGGAACCGCTCCAGCTGGGAGCTGATCAGAGAGACCAGTACCACACCGACCTCAGACTTCATCGAGATGTCGCTGCCATTACCGCCGACCTGCTTTTACCTGGGAGATCGGTTGAGCCGAACCCATCTGGGGTTCCTGTGAGATATCACCGGGAGGACATGACTCCCATGGCTCAGCTGATCCTACTTTTGGTTTTGACCAATATCCAGCCCAAATCACACACTTCTACTGTGCCGATCCCAGTGGCACATTTAGTCCATTCCATCCTCACAAATGTTGAGATTGATGTGGCGAGGATAATCGCCAACGAGCTGAAGACCGTCGTCGAGAGCGGGCTTAAGTCAGGGGCTCGTGTTAATTGTCCCTTGGCTTTCCCGTGTTTGATTATGAGCTTATGTGTTCAGGCTAGGGTCCGGCTTCCGTCTCGTGGGCAGGCTCGAATCCCGGCACCTATTGATGATAGGTATGTGGCTAAGTATTGTAGAGCTAAGACTTCTGGTGGCAGTGCAGCCTCAGGAAGTACTCGGGCTGCTGATGGTCCTAGTGCTTCTTCTCCCGGACTTGATCCGTACCTGAGGGCTGTTTGTGACTATAGTTTTGAGTGGATGGCAGCATCCCAACGAGCTATGATTGATATGCATAACAGTATGCAGAGGTTGGAGCTGCAAGGTAATGACCCCTCCGGTGCTCGAGCATTGTTAGCGCGTGAGCAGTTTATGCTTAACGCTAATTGGCCTGTGGACAGGCCAGTCTATGGTGAGGGGGTGGACGCTGAAGCTGAGAATGATGATGATGTTGATGATGAGGCTACCGGTTCTGAGGCCGGTAGCGAAGAGGAGTCCTGAGCCCTTTGTGGGTTAAGTTTTTGTATTTGTATTTCAGTTTTTATTATGTCATTTCCATTTGTATTTTCGAATTTTGTATTTTGACCATGGGTTGTACTATTGGGGTGTTTTGTCCCCCACGAACAAATTTTTATTTTTCAGTTAATGTTATTTAATTATGTTTTTAATTTTGTGTGTTTAATAAATTTTTGGTTGAATGAGTGGCAAACCCTTCTAGATTGGTTGCTCCTCAAGAAGTACCCAATGAAGGTGCATCCGAGCTTGGATGGCAATGATAAGAATAACAAGTGAATGAAGCCAAGGTACATGGTTACCGTCGGCTAGAATTTTAGAATGCATTAGGAACTTTACTCTTTTTGGTAAATTGAATATTGTCTTTGTGCAACATAATTGAATGAATGTTTCATCTAGAACTTAAAACCACAAATTGTGAGGAAACCTCCATTGTTCACTTAAATGCTGGATTCTAATAAGTTTTGTTGATTCATGTGATTCATTATTTGTCTTTTATTATTGTGAAATTGTGGAAGCAATTAGAAATGATCAAGGCACTTGTTTTCTTTCGAGCACAACTACATCCAAAAACAACTTACCTGTGAGCAGAGAGAGTATTTGTTAACCCCTTTGAGCCTAAACAGTTGAATCTCGACTTGAAATAAAGCGAGATCTCAAAAATCTTTTTTTTACAACCCGGAAAATATTGATTATTGTTCTTTTGCCGTAAAAAGTTAAGAGCATTCACTTAGGGTGTGGAAGAAATAAGTTGGGGAGAACGAAAAAGAATTGGTAAGTACCACAACTCTTGAAAAAGAAAAGAAAAACCGAGCAAGCATAGAAAAATATATGTATAGGAAATATAGAAAAGAAACATCTGTTTGTATATATGATGTGAAAGAAAAGAACAAAAAATAAAAGAATGAAAATGAATGCTTGCTTGGAAGAAAAAAAATAAAAATAGAGTTGTGGAATATGTGTTGTGAAGGTTACAAATAAGAAACAAATGAAACAAGTCGAGTAGTGTGAATATTACTGTGAATGTCTCTTTTGCATCGGCACTTTCGTTTCAATGGCCTTAGAAATGACCCTTGTTTGTTAACCTAACCAAGCTTCAAGCGAAAAGCCCTTAGTGATCTTTATGCTTCCACAGTACCATTTTTAATTGTTAGACATTGTATGAATCTATTTGATATCTTCATTATTTGTTAGTGAGTGAGATTAGTCCCGCGGTTGCAAACGCGCAAAATCTTCATTCCTTATTCGAAGAGGAGAGATAGGATGATTCATTCAGAATAGTATTGTTGTAGATAGATAAATATTTTGCATTGCTATTTAAGTTTAAGTTCCTAGGTATTATTTTGTTCGAACCGTTGGGAACTTGTATATGCGAATTTCGCTTGTGTTTGAGCCGTTTATCCAACTTCGGAGAAACCGTTTCTTAAAGCAAATCCTCTTGTCCTTCAAGAGGCATACTTTGCTTGAGGACAAGCAAGAATCTAGTTGGGGAGAGTTGTTAGATGCCCAAAAGTGCTTATTTGAGCTATCATATGTGGGCATCTTTCACTCTTTTTCCTTGCTAAAATTGTCAAAACCACATTTGTTTTACATGGAATGCATTACATTGATGAACAAGCTTGGTGCCTTTGATGTGTGTGTTATTGTGCAGGAAAGGCATGAATTAATTGATAATAAAGACACAAGAGAATTGGCAAAGGAACCAAAGCAAGCAAGCATTTCATCTGCCTGCTCGCTAGGCGAGACTGTGGCGAAGAATGGGTTCGCTAGGCGAGCTCCTGGCGAACAGCTCCAGTAAATTGGCAAATTAATTCGCTAGGCGAGCTCATGGCGAAGTTTGCAGCGAATTCATTCTGTTTTGGTGAAAAGTGCAGGCAACACTCACTCGCTAGGCGAGGCTCTAGCGAGTCCCCAGCGAGCATTCCAGTAGCAAAACCTCTCAACCTCGCTGGGGCGAAGGTTGAGGCGAGTCCTTCGCTAGGCGAAGGTATGTTCGCTAGGCGAACGTCACAGTTCACCAAGGCCCTGTTTTCTCTGGGCGCAGGGGCTTTTTGTGCTCATATTTGACCTTCGCTAGGCGAGCCATTCTGCTCGCCTAGCGAACATGACAGTTCTGCACTTGTCTATAAGTAGCAGGTGCCACTTTTGGGCACCATACCTCATTTTTACCAACTTTTCCATTTTTTGTACTTTCTCCTAGATATTTTACAGCATTGTTTTGTGGGAGCTTTTATGCCCTAATTTCATTTCTCTTCATCTAGCAACCATCTTCCACAAAAAGAAGGTGGATTCCCATCCAACTTCGATTATCCGACTTGGATGTTGATCAACCTTCTTTCCTTACTTGCCGACCAAGCTACCATGAAAATGAGTAGCTAAGTCTTCCATTTGTCAAGGTTAGATGTAGGTGATTGCTAGCTTTGTGTGTAAATGTAAGGATCCTCATATGTAAACTCTTTAACGGTAAATATATGATGAAAACTTTGTTTCTATTTAAAACCCTTTGTGTTGGTATTTGATCGAGAGATGCTTACCGATTCTTGACCTAGGTTTTCATCCAAACTTGTTTGTTAGCTAGAGATAGTAACGAATGATTTTGTTCACCATAAGGTTGAACCAAAAAGTTGTCATTTTGATAGATTGTGTTCGAGAGAAACAATGGATCAAAATGGCAAAACTCACAATGGGTGTTCGAGAGAAACGCATTGAGAGGACCTTGTGAAATTATTTATCATCTAACGGAGTTTATAAGAGTGTTGACCGAGCAAATATATGCAAAGCAGTGTAATCATTGAAACCTAACTTTGACAATATTTCTCATATTAATCAAAACATAACTTTTACCGCAATTAATTACTTTGTATGCAAGATAACTTGATTAAAACCAAAACCCTAGTGTTACATTAAGTTAAGATTAATTCAACCATTGAACGGCAGTGATATCTTACAATCTCTGTGGATACGATAACAAAAACCCGACACGAAATATACATTTCAACAGTAACGATGTGATATCGTTGTAATGTTGTTGTTGTTTTGTTGAGTTGTATGTCATGCTATTAATGATGATGATAACATGACTATATGATGCTGTTGTTGCTATGTTGATTATGATGCATGTTTGGTGTGCATGCATTCATGAAAGGCCGATGCCTAGTGATGAACGGACTGAGTTCCAATGATGTTGTTGACTCCGGGCTTGTTGAGAGGCTTGGTTCCTTGCGGGGAACTCGGATTCTATGGTGATGAATCTGGGAGTGGTGATCCTGTAGTTGGTTACAAAATGGGTATACCGAGTCGTGTTGAGTCATGCATGGGTGTGTGCATTGCATTTGATATGTTGTTTTGTTGATGTTCATGAGTATGTTGATTATGATGATTATGATGAGCTGTGTTGGCATATGTGAAATATATTTATGTTTATATTTCTGTCGTTATATTATTATTTAATAATGTAATTCTCACCCCTTCTGCATGTGTTTATGTTCATCTATGATGAGCAATGTGCAAATAAAGAGGAGTAGCTATTGTTGAGGTTTGAAGAATAAGTGTAGAGTTATTCTACAGAGTCGAGTCAAATGCTCTGGTCATGTGACACCGGGGTTATGGGATTCGATAGATAATTGGTTATTATTTACGTTGTTTATGATGACTAATATGTTGAGATGCCTTGTTGAGATAATGTTGAAACATTATTATGAATTGTTATATGATGAATGATAATATTTGTGTTGTTGTCCGCTGCGAAGTTTTAATAAAATAAATAATATGTTTTATGTTGTGATGCGATAAGTGTTATGTTGTAAGAAATGTAAACTCTTCTACATGTTGTACTCTGATAATCTATTTAAATATGTCGTTTGGGTAGAAGGGTGTTACATTAGTGGTATCAGAGCATAGTCAGTCCAGTCGAGTCATAATGTGATGTTTTCCCTGTTGGTCGATTAGTGTAAATGACACTGTCGATATTTAATGGTTGTGGTTGTGTTGTGCAGAGTATGGCTGGAGAAAATGACCGTGCGATTGCTGAGGCTTTGGCTGCTATGGCGCAGGCTATGCAGGCGCAGCAGAATCCGCCGGTCGACGAGTTTAAGAATTTGGGAAGGTTTCTGAAGAATAACCCTCCTACATTCAAAGGGCGCTATGATCCAGATGGTGCTCAGATTTGGCTGAGGGAAATTGAGAAGATTTTCCGGGTGATGACGTGTACTGAAGCACAGAAGGTGCAGTTTGGTACGCATATGTTATCTGAAGAGGCTGAAAACTGGTGGGATAACACTCGCCAGAGAATTGAAGTACCAGGTGCTGAGATGACTTGGGAAAGGTTCAAGACGGTCTTTCTGGAGAAATATTTTCCTGCTGATGTGCGATGTAAGAAGGAGATGGAATTTCTAGAACTGAAGCAGGGTAACATGTCTGTTGCTGATTACGCTTCGAAGTTTGAGGAGCTGATGCAGTATTGTCCTCATTATAATGATGCTGATGCTGAGGAATCCAAGTGTGTCAAGTTTGAGAACGGGTTGCGTCCCGAGATCAAACAAGGCATTGGTTACCAGGAGATTCGTAGGTTTCCTACACTGGTTAATAAGTGCAGGATATTTGATGAAGATAGCAAGGCTAGGACTGCTCATTACAAGAGTCTTAGTGAGAAGAAGAATAAGGATCGTGGTAGTCCTTATGCATCTCCGAATGGTAAAGGTAAGCAGAAAGTGGTAGATGAGAAGAAGCCAAGTGGGGGAGGATCTCCCATAGCTGGTAAATGTTTCAAGTGTGGCGAGCCAGGCCACCGTGCTGATAGTTGTACCAAGAAAGTGCTGAGATGTTTCCGATGCGGTCAGGCTGGTCATAGAGTTACTGAATGTAAGGATGATGGTCCGACATGTTTTAATTGTGGCGAGAAAGGCCATATCAGTTCGCAGTGCTCGAAACCGAAGAAGGCGGCTACTGCAGCTCATACTACTGGTAGGGTGTTTGCTCTGAGTAAGGCTGAAGCTCCTAAAGAAGATAATCTGATTAAAGGTACTTGCTTGATTAATAATGTTGAATTGCTTGCTATTGTTGACACTGGTGCTACTCATTCGTTTATTTCGTATGAGTGTGCGACCAGGATTGGTGTGATTATGTCGTCCCTAGGCGGAAGTATGGTGATAGATACTCCTGCTAATGGTTCTGTGAAGACTTCTGTTGTCTGTCGAGGTTGTCATTTGACGATCTTTGAGAGAGAGTTCGTGGTTGATTTGGTGTGCTTACCCTTGCACCAAATTGATATTATTCTGGGAATGAATTGGCTAGAATTCTATGGCGTGTTTATCAACTGCTATAGGAAGACGGTGCGGTTTTCTGAAGTTGGTGAGAATGATGAGGCAAGATTTCTATCTGCTAGGCAGGTGGGGGATTTTGTGAAAGATGAAGCTCAGATATTCGCTTTATTTGCGTCTCTGCAAGCGGATAAGAAAGTGGTGAGTGTAGATTTGCCTGTTGTCTGTGAATTTCAAGATGTGTTTCCGGAGGATGTAAGTGATTTACCTCCAGAACGTGAAGTCGAATTTGCCATTGACTTAGTACCAGGTACGAGTCCAGTGTCGATGTCTCCTTATAGAATGTCGGCAACTGAATTAGTTGAATTGAAGAAGCAACTTGAAGAATTGCTTGAGAAGAAGTTTGTGCGTCCAAGTGTTTCTCCTTGGGGTGCACCAGTATTGTTAGTGAAGAAGAAAGAAGGTACGATGAGGTTGTGTGTCGATTATCGGCAGTTGAATAAGGTGACTATCAAGAATCGGTATCCATTGCCGAGGATTGATGATTTGATGGACCAGTTGGTTGGAGCTCATGTTTTCAGTAAGATTGATTTGCGGTCGGGTTATCATCAGATCCGAGTGAAGTCAGATGATATTGCGAAGACTGCTTTCCGTACGAGGTATGGTCATTATGAATACACTGTGATGTCGTTCGGTGTGTCTAATGCTCCAGGTGTGTTTATGGAATATATGAATCGTATATTTCATCCGTACCTTGATAATTTTGTTGTGGTGTTCATAGATGATATATTGATATATTCTAAGACGGAAGAAGAGCATGCAGGACATCTGAGAATTGTTTTGCAGGTGTTAAGAGAAAAGAAATTATATGCAAAGTTATCTAAATGTGAGTTCTGGTTGAAGGAAGTGAGTTTCCTTGGCCATGTGATTTCGAGTGGTGGGATTTCTGTTGATCCTGCTAAAGTTGATGCTGTATTACAGTGGGAGACTCCGAAGTCTGCTACTGAGATACGCAGTTTTCTGGGGTTAGCTGGTTATTATCGCAGATTTATTGAGGGCTTCTCTAAGTTGGCATTGCCGTTGACGCAGTTGACTAAGAAGGGTCAAGTGTATGTGTGGGATGCAGCTTGTGAAGCGAGTTTTGTTGAGTTGAAGAGGCGGTTGACCAGTGCTCCAGTGTTGATCTTGCCTAATCCTGGTGAGTCCTTCGTTGTTTATTGTGATGCTTCTTTGATGGGTCTTGGTGGTGTTTTGATGCAGAATGGTAAAGTTGTAGCTTATGCTTCTAGACAGTTGAAAGTTCATGAGAGGAATTATCCTACGCATGATCTAGAACTTGCAGCTGTTGTATTTGTGTTGAAAATGTGGAGGCATTATCTGTATGGTTCCAGATTCGAAGTGTTCAGTGATCACAAGAGTCTGAAGTATCTGTTTGATCAGAAAGAGTTAAATATGAGGCAGAGAAGGTGGTTAGAATTACTGAAGGATTTTGACTTTGAATTGAGTTATCATCCCGGTAAGGCTAATGTAGTTGCAGATGCGCTGAGTAGAAAGTCTCTACATATGTCTATGATGATGGTTCGGGAGCTTGAGTTAATTGAACAGTTCCGTGATATGAGTTTGGGTTGTGAAGTTTCCGCTGATAGTGTAAAGTTGGGTATGCTGAAGTTGACTAGTGGAATTCTGGAAGATATTCGGAATGGTCAGCAAGTTGATGTCGCTCTAGTTGATCATATTACTATGGTTAACCAGGGTAATGGTGGTAATTTTGAGATTGATGGGAATGGCATCCTGCGATTTAAAGGTAGAGTTTGTGTTCCTGAGGTGTCTGAATTGAAAAAGAGTATTCTTGAAGAGGGCCATAGGAGTGGATTGAGTATCCATCCAGGTGCAACTAAAATGTATCAAGATTTGAAGAAGTTGTAATGTTGTTCTCACCCCTTCTGCATGTGTTTATGTTCATCTATGATGAGCAATGTGCAGATAAAGAGGAGTAGCTATTGTTGAGGTTTGAAGAATAAGTGTAGAGTTATTCTACAGAGTCGAGTCAAATGCTCTGGTCATGTGACACCGGGGTTATGGGATTCGATAGATAATTGGTTATTATTTACGTTGTTTATGATGACTAATATGTTGAGATGCCTTGTTGAGATAATGTTGAAACATTATTATGAATTGTTATATGATGAATGATAATATTTGTGTTGTTGTCCGCTGCGAAGTTTTAATAAAATAAATAATATGTTTTATGTTGTGATGCGATAAGTGTTATGTTGTAAGAAATGTAAACTCTTCTACATGTTGTACTCTGATAATCTATTTAAATATGTCGTTTGGGTAGAAGGGTGTTACATTAGTGGTATCAGAGCATAGTCAGTCCAGTCGAGTCATAATGTGATGTTTTCCCTGTTGGTCGATTAGTGTAAATGACACTGTCGATATTTAATGGTTGTGGTTGTGTTGTGCAGAGTATGGCTGGAGAAAATGACCGTGCGATTGCTGAGGCTTTGGCTGCTATGGCGCAGGCTATGCAGGCGCAGCAGAATCCGCCGGTCGACGAGTTTAAGAATTTGGGAAGGTTTCTGAAGAATAACCCTCCTACATTCAAAGGGCGCTATGATCCAGATGGTGCTCAGATTTGGCTGAGGGAAATTGAGAAGATTTTCCGGGTGATGACGTGTACTGAAGCACAGAAGGTGCAGTTTGGTACGCATATGTTATCTGAAGAGGCTGAAAACTGGTGGGATAACACTCGCCAGAGAATTGAAGTACCAGGTGCTGAGATGACTTGGGAAAGGTTCAAGACGGTCTTTCTGGAGAAATATTTTCCTGCTGATGTGCGATGTAAGAAGGAGATGGAATTTCTAGAACTGAAGCAGGGTAACATGTCTGTTGCTGATTACGCTTCGAAGTTTGAGGAGCTGGTGCAGTATTGTCCTCATTATAATGATGCTGATGCTGAGGAATCCAAGTGTGTCAAGTTTGAGAACGGGTTGCGTCCCGAGATCAAACAAGGCATTGGTTACCAGGAGATTCGTAGGTTTCCTACACTGGTTAATAAGTGCAGGATATTTGATGAAGATAGCAAGGCTAGGACTGCTCATTACAAGAGTCTTAGTGAGAAGAAGAATAAGGATCGTGGTAGTCCTTATGCATCTCCGAATGGTAAAGGTAAGCAGAAAGTGGTAGATGAGAAGAAGCCAAGTGGGGGAGGATCTCCCATAGCTGGTAAATGTTTCAAGTGTGGCGAGCCAGGCCACCGTGCTGATAGCTGTACCAAGAAAGTGCTGAGATGTTTCCGATGCGGTCAGGCTGGTCATAGAGTTACTGAATGTAAGGATGATGGTCCGACATGTTTTAATTGTGGCGAGAAAGGCCATATCAGTTCGCAGTGCTCGAAACCGAAGAAGGCGGCTACTGCAGCTCATACTACTGGTAGGGTGTTTGCTCTGAGTAAGGCTGAAGCTCCTAAAGAAGATAATCTGATTAAAGGTACTTGCTTGATTAATAATGTTGAATTGCTTGCTATTGTTGACACTGGTGCTACTCATTCGTTTATTTCGTATGAGTGTGCGACCAGGATTGGTGTGATTATGTCGTCCCTAGGCGGAAGTATGGTGATAGATACTCCTGCTAATGGTTCTGTGAAGACTTCTGTTGTCTGTCGAGGTTGTCATTTGACGATCTTTGAGAGAGAGTTCGTGGTTGATTTGGTGTGCTTACCCTTGCACCAAATTGATATTATTCTGGGAATGAATTGGCTAGAATTCTATGGCGTGTTTATCAACTGCTATAGGAAGACGGTGCGGTTTTCTGAAGTTGGTGAGAATGATGAGGCAAGATTTCTATCTGCTAGGCAGGTGGGGGATTTTGTGAAAGATGAAGCTCAGATATTCGCTTTATTTGCGTCTCTGCAAGCGGATAAGAAAGTGGTGAGTGTAGATTTGCCTGTTGTCTGTGAATTTCAAGATGTGTTTCCGGAGGATGTAAGTGATTTACCTCCAGAACGTGAAGTCGAATTTGCCATTGACTTAGTACCAGGTACGAGTCCAGTGTCGATGTCTCCTTATAGAATGTCGGCAACTGAATTAGTTGAATTGAAGAAGCAACTTGAAGAATTGCTTGAGAAGAAGTTTGTGCGTCCAAGTGTTTCTCCTTGGGGTGCACCAGTATTGTTAGTGAAGAAGAAAGAAGGTACGATGAGGTTGTGTGTCGATTATCGGCAGTTGAATAAGGTGACTATCAAGAATCGGTATCCATTGCCGAGGATTGATGATTTGATGGACCAGTTGGTTGGAGCTCATGTTTTCAGTAAGATTGATTTGCGGTCGGGTTATCATCAGATCCGAGTGAAGTCAGATGATATTGCGAAGACTGCTTTCCGTACGAGGTATGGTCATTATGAATACACTGTGATGTCGTTCGGTGTGTCTAATGCTCCAGGTGTGTTTATGGAATATATGAATCGTATATTTCATCCGTACCTTGATAATTTTGTTGTGGTGTTCATAGATGATATATTGATATATTCTAAGACGGAAGAAGAGCATGCAGGACATCTGAGAATTGTTTTGCAGGTGTTAAGAGAAAAGAAATTATATGCAAAGTTATCTAAATGTGAGTTCTGGTTGAAGGAAGTGAGTTTCCTTGGCCATGTGATTTCGAGTGGTGGGATTTCTGTTGATCCTGCTAAAGTTGATGCTGTATTACAGTGGGAGACTCCGAAGTCTGCTACTGAGATACGCAGTTTTCTGGGGTTAGCTGGTTATTATCGCAGATTTATTGAGGGCTTCTCTAAGTTGGCATTGCCGTTGACGCAGTTGACTAAGAAGGGTCAAGTGTATGTGTGGGATGCAGCTTGTGAAGCGAGTTTTGTTGAGTTGAAGAGGCGGTTGACCAGTGCTCCAGTGTTGATCTTGCCTAATCCTGGTGAGTCCTTCGTTGTTTATTGTGATGCTTCTTTGATGGGTCTTGGTGGTGTTTTGATGCAGAATGGTAAAGTTGTAGCTTATGCTTCTAGACAGTTGAAAGTTCATGAGAGGAATTATCCTACGCATGATCTAGAACTTGCAGCTGTTGTATTTGTGTTGAAAATGTGGAGGCATTATCTGTATGGTTCCAGATTCGAAGTGTTCAGTGATCACAAGAGTCTGAAGTATCTGTTTGATCAGAAAGAGTTAAATATGAGGCAGAGAAGGTGGTTAGAATTACTGAAGGATTTTGACTTTGAATTGAGTTATCATCCCGGTAAGGCTAATGTAGTTGCAGATGCGCTGAGTAGAAAGTCTCTACATATGTCTATGATGATGGTTCGGGAGCTTGAGTTAATTGAACAGTTCCGTGATATGAGTTTGGGTTGTGAAGTTTCCGCTGATAGTGTAAAGTTGGGTATGCTGAAGTTGACTAGTGGAATTCTGGAAGATATTCGGAATGGTCAGCAAGTTGATGTCGCTCTAGTTGATCATATTACTATGGTTAACCAGGGTAATGGTGGTAATTTTGAGATTGATGGGAATGGCATCCTGCGATTTAAAGGTAGAGTTTGTGTTCCTGAGGTGTCTGAATTGAAAAAGAGTATTCTTGAAGAGGGCCATAGGAGTGGATTGAGTATCCATCCAGGTGCAACTAAAATGTATCAAGATTTGAAGAAGTTGTTTTGGTGGGCTGGTATGAAAAGAGATGTTGCTAAGTTTGTGTATGCCTGTTTGACTTGTCAGAAGTCAAAGATTGAACATCAGAAACCGGCAGGTATGATGCAACCTTTGAAGATTCCTGAATGGAAGTGGGATAGCATTTCCATGGATTTTGTGACGGGATTGCCGAGGACGGTGAAAGGTAATGATTCTATTTGGGTGATTGTGGATCGATTGACTAAGTCGGCGCATTTCTTGCCGATGAAGATTAATCACTCTTTAGAGAAGTTGTCAGAGTTGTATATTGAGGAGATAGTGAGGCTGCATGGTATTCCATCCAGTATTGTGTCTGATAGAGATCCCAGATTTACTTCTAGATTTTGGGAAAGTTTGCAGAAAGCGTTGGGGACTAAGTTGAGGTTGAGTTCAGCTTATCATCCTCAGACTGATGGTCAGACTGAAAGAACTATCCAATCCTTGGAGGATTTGTTGAGAGCTTGTGTGTTGGAGCAGAGTGGTTCTTGGGATAGTTATTTGCCGTTGGTGGAGTTTACTTATAATAATAGTTTTCATGCTAGTATCGGTATGGCTCCATATGAAGCATTGTATGGTAGGAGGTGTAGAACTCCATTGTGTTGGTATGAATCAGGTGAGAGTGTTGTACTCGGACCTGAGATTGTGCAGCAGACGACTGAAAGCGTTAAGATGATTCAGGAGAAAATGAAGATTTCTCAGAGTCGTCAGAAGAGTTATCATGATAAGAGGAGAAAGGCACTTGAGTTCCAAGAGGGAGATCATGTGTTCTTGAGAGTTACTCCGACGACAGGTGTGGGTAGAGCTTTAAAGTCTAAAAAGCTTACTCCGAGGTTTGTGGGTCCGTATCAGATTTTGAAGAGGGTTGGGGAAGTGGCGTATCGGATAGCTTTACCGCCGTCGCTTTCTAATCTGCATGATGTGTTTCATGTATCTCAGTTGAGAAAATATATTGCGGATCCTTCGCATGTTGTTCAGTTGGATGATATCCAGGTGAGGGATAATTTGACCGTTGAGGTGTTGCCAATTCGGATAGATGACCGAGAAGAGAAGACCCTGAGAGGTAAGAAGATTGCTCTAGTGAAAGTTGTTTGGGGAGGTCCAGCTGGTGAGAGCTTGACTTGGGAGCGTGAAGATCAGATGAAGGAGTCGTATCCGGCTCTATTTGCTTGAGGTATGTTTTCGAGGACGAAAACTTCTAAAGTGGGGGAGAGTTGTAACACCCCGAATATTGTTAGATTAATTTAAATATTATTTTAATATGATTATTTGAAGGTAAAATGAATTATTAAATAATATTGGGAATTATTATTATTATAGATGTTATTTATTTTAATAATAATTAAATAAATAAAATAAATGGAATATGAAGAGTGGAAGGGTAAAAGTGGAATTTGATAAAAGAGGCCAAAGTGAGAACTCAGAGTGTTTTTCACGTATTTTTGCCTCAGAGTCAGAGAAAGGGAGAAACGCTGAAGAGAAAGAGAAGGAAGAGGAAAAGGCCAAAGATTGCTCAGAACTTCCTTCAATCCAAAGAGGTAAGGGGTCTGAACCTTATTAAACGATAATATGCGAGCAAATTCATGATATATGTTGGATTGTTGATGGATTTTGGGGATTTTAGGGAGATTGGGAAAGTTGGGGTTTTGATGGAAATTCTCCGATCTGTGAGTTTTGTTGAGTTATATGCATTATAATCGAAGTATGTTGTGTATATATGACTGTTAAATGTTGATATTGGGTTGTTAGCTGTGGGGTATGAGTTATGGCGAGTAGAGAAGCAAAGCTGCGCTGGTTTCCGTAGCAGATGGCTTCTGTTCGCGCGCGATTCGCGGCGCGAAGCCCAGTTCGCGGCGCGAACTGGGCAGGATTCAGAGGAGTTTTGTAACGCATCGTTCGCGGCGCGAACCCTGCTGCGCGGCGCGTACTGAAGCGAATTAATTGTTCGCGACGCGATCCTTCGTTCGCGGCGCGTCCTGGAGTAATGGAGGAGTTCGCGGCGCGTCCCTATGTTGGCGGCGCGAACTGTGCTGTGAAGCTAATGTTGGTGAGTTTTAAGTACGTTGAGTTGCGAGACTCTTAGTAAGTCGCTGTAATTGTATTATAAACAATTAACAGTGATTATATGATTGTGTATGAGGTGTTTATGATGATGAGATGTTGAATTTACGTGTTTAGTTATAAATGTGTTATGTAACGATGTGATATCGTTGTAATGTTGTTGTTGTTTTGTTGAGTTGTATGTCATGCTATTAATGATGATGATAACATGACTATATGATGCTGTTGTTGCTATGTTGATTATGATGCATGTTTGGTGTGCATGCATTCATGAAAGGCCGATGCCTAGTGATGAACGGACTGAGTTCCAATGATGTTGTTGACTCCGGGCTTGTTGAGAGGCTTGGTTCCTTGCGGGGAACTCGGATTCTATGGTGATGAATCTGGGAGTGGTGATCCTGTAGTTGGTCACAAAATGGGTATACCGAGTCGTGTTGAGTCATGCATGGGTGTGTGCATTGCATTTGATATGTTGTTTTGTTGATGTTCATGAGTATGTTGATTATGATGATTATGATGAGCTGTGTTGGCATATGTGAAATATATTTATGTTTATATTTCTGTCGTTATATTATTATTTAATAATGTAATTCTCACCCCTTCTGCATGTGTTTATGTTCATCTATGATGAGCAATGTGCAGATAAAGAGGAGTAGCTATTGTTGAGGTTTGAAGAATAAGTGTAGAGTTATTCTACAGAGTCGAGTCAAATGCTCTGGTCATGTGACACCGGGGTTATGGGATTCGATAGATAATTGGTTATTATTTACGTTGTTTATGATGACTAATATGTTGAGATGCTTTGTTGAGATAATGTTGAAACATTATTATGAATTGTTATATGATGAATGATAATATTTGTGTTGTTGTCCGCTGCGAAGTTTTAATAAAATAAATAATATGTTTTATGTTGTGATGCGATAAGTGTTATGTTGTAAGAAATGTAAACTCTTCTACATGTTGTACTCTGATAATCTATTTAAATATGTCGTTTGGGTAGAAGGGTGTTACATTAACCGGTTAACCCAGGGCGTTAACCGGTTAACACTGTTGCAGTGTGGAAAAATTGTTAATTTAAATGTTGTGTGCCTAACTAGTGGTTGCCTATATCAGTGTGTGATATGGTAGGGATTATTTCCCGCTGTTTTGAGCAGTATAGGTGTTAGTAGAGTGTGCTAATACTGTGTTCAATTATTTGAGACGATATGATGTTTTGACAAATGTGTTGATGATGTATGATGATATGCAAAATGTTGTGAATGTATATATTATGCATGTATTTGTGAATGGACTGTTGTATAGCTTAGAGTATGAGCATATGTCCATTGTGGATTGTTGTTGATGTTGCATTGCTAGATGATTAGCGTGCATAGCATAGCCCTTGGGGTTGTAGCTAATTCCCATAGTGAGGAATTAGTGAGTGAATCATTGTGGATTTGTTGTTGATGTTGGCATGCTAGGTGATTAGTGTGCATAGTCTAGCCTTTGGGGCTGTAGCTAATTCCCATAGTGAGGAATTAGTGAGTGAGTCACGAGGTCTCAAATGAGTGGGACTAGTGAGCTTAGTAGCCGTATCTGGATTGATCGGTGAGCTTGAACTATATGTTCAAGAATAGTCGGTACCGCATGTGTGGGGTCTCATTGCATAATGTATGTATGGCGTATAATATGAATGGATGTATTCCAATATTATACGTGTGGTTGTGTTGACATTGAGTATGAGTATGATTGAGTTGATATTGCCGTTGCTGAATGTGTAATCTGATTTGGGTGATGAAATGTGTTATTTACTTAACATGACATGATAATTTATAATGCTTATTATATCGATTGAGGAACTCACCCTTACAACTATTTTTCAGGTAACGAGCAATGAGTTAAGTAGAAGCTAATGCTTGGAGTCTAGTGTAGTCTCCTTAGTGGGTCGTGCTCTGATAGATGTAACATCGGGATGGGATGTTTTAACTTGTTTTAAATGTTTTATTGTTGGTTATGAACCATTTTACATGTAAAGTTTTACATGATTGATGAGATTTCTATCCGCTGCGTTTTATGCAAATGCTTATGTTTTGAATTAATAAAAGAGCATGACCGTTATATTGGTGAATGATGTGAAGTAACTGTGTGACACCCTTGATTGCATATTACTCTGTTTGACACATTGTTATTTTAATTAAATAATTGGGGTATTTAGAAGGGTGTTACAATTAGTGGTATCAGAGCATAGTCGGTCGAGTCGAGTCGTAATTATTCTGTTTCTCCTGTACGGGATAGGTGTTGTGTAACCCTATCAGTACTTATTGTTTTAGCTTGTTGGGTTTTCAGAATAGAGATGGCTGGAAGAGGTAGAGATGATGTTGCGATTGCTGAGGCTCTGGGCATGCTAGCTGGAGTACTTGGAGGGAATCCGAATGTGATGGGAATGGGAGCTGCTCGTCAACTGAGTGAGTTCCAGAAGAACAATCCTCCAATGTTCAAGGGAGCATACGATCCAGATGGCGCTCAGAAGTGGTTGAAGGAGATAGAGAGAATCTTCCGAGTGACTGAGTGTGCCGATAACCAGAAGGTCAGATTCGGTACGCATATGCTGTCAGAAGAAGCTGATGATTGGTGGGTTGCTACCCGCACTGAGTTGGAAACTGCTGGGAATGCTGAAATCACTTGGGCTGTGTTCAGAGAGAGATTCCTGAGGAAGTACTTTCCAGAAGATGTCAGAGGAAAGAAAGAGATAGAGTTCTTAGAGTTGAAGCAGGGTAACAAGTCTGTTACGGAGTATGCTGCTAAGTTCATAGAGCTGTCGAAGTATTACACTCCCTATAATGAGGCTGCTGGAGAATTTTCGAAATGTGTGAAGTTTGAGAACGGGTTACGTCCCGAGATCAAGCAGGCTATTGGATACCAACGGATCAGAGTGTTTTCTGACTTGGTTGACTGTTGCAGGATTTTTGAACAGGATTCCAAAGCCAGAGCAGAGAGCTATCAGCAAAGGGTTGATAGGAAAGGCAAGAATCAGAATGATCGTGGAAAACCGTATGCAACTGGAAAAGGTTTTCAGAAGCAGAGTGGGATGAAGAGGCCTAGTGGGGGAGACTCTAGCGCCCCTGCTAAGTGTTATAGATGTGGTCGGGCTGGACATCGTGTCCATGAGTGTACCAGTGCTGAGATGAAGTGTTTCAAGTGTGGAAAAGGTGGTCATTTGGCTGCAGAGGGCCGGTTGAAGACTGTAACTTGTTTCAACTGTGGAGAGGTGGGTCATATCAGTCCACAGTGTCCTAAGCCGAAGAAGGAGAATCAGTCAGGAGGCAAGGTCTTTGCCTTATCGGGTTCTGAGACTTCTGCAGATGATCGTTTGACCAGAGGTACGTGTTATATAAATGGTTTTCCTCTTGTAGCTATTATTGACACCGGTGCTACTCATTCCTTTATATCCTTGGATTGTGCTGTGAAACTTAAGTTAGAGATATCTGAGATGTATGGTAGTATGGTGATTGATACTCCTGCAAAGGGTTCAGTGACTACTACTTCAGTTTGCTTGGGTTGTCCTTTGAGTATTTTTGGTAGAGATTTTGGGATAGACCTTGTGTGTCTTCCACTAGTGCAGATTGACGTTATCTTGGGTATGAACTGGTAGGTGTTTAACCGGGTTTCCATCAACTGTTTTGATAAGACTGTAATATTTCCTGAGATTGAGGAAGGGAAGAGTTTGTTTCTATCAGCGAGGCAGGTGAATGAGGCAGTAGCGGATGGGGCAGAGTTGTTTATGCTGTTAGTGACTTTAGAGGCTAAAGATAAACTGGCGATTTGTGATCTAGCCGTGGTGTGTGATTTTCCTGATGTGTTTCCAGGAGAAGTGAACGAATTACCGCCAGAGCGTGAAGTTGAGTTCTCGATTGATTTGGTACCTGGTACTAGACCGATATCGATGGCTCCGTATCGTATGTCTGCTGTTGAGTTAGCTGAATTGAAGAGTCAGCTGGAAGATCTGTTGGATAAGAAGTTTATTCGTCCGAGTGTGTCACCGTGGGGTGCACTAGTGTTATTGGTTAAGAAGAAAGAAGGTACTATGAGGTTGTGTGTGGACTACAGGCAACTGAATAAAGTGACGATCAAGAATCGGTATCCTTTGCCGAGGATTGATGATTTGATGGATCAGTTGGTTGGTGCGAGTGTGTTCAGCAAAATAGATTTGAGATCGGGATATCATCAGATACGTGTGAAAACTGAGGATATTCAGAAGACCGCTTTCAGAACAAGGTATGGACATTATGAGTATTCTGTAATGCCTTTTGGTGTGACTAATGCGCCTGGAGTATTCATGGAGTATATGAATAGGATTTTCCATCCGTACCTAGACAAGTTTGTTGTGGTGTTTATTGATGACATTTTGGTGTATTCGAAATCTGAAGAAGAGCATGCTGAGCATTTGAGAATGGTTTTAAGAGTTCTACGAGAAAAGAAGTTATTTGCTAAACTGTCAAAGTGTGAATTTTGGTTAGAAGAGGTTAGTTTTCTTGGTCATGTGATTTCAAGAGGTGGTGTTGCTGTTGATCCTTCTAAGATAGAAGCGGTGTCTAAGTGGGAAGTTGCGCCATGTGTTTTCTTGGTCATGTTATGCTGATGTCGTTGTAGGATAATAGTTCGGGAGGAGAATTGTTTTCGTTGGATCAATGCATGTTTTGTTTATTTTCAGGAAGGGAATTTAAACATCATGTTATTGTTGTATTTACGTGTTGTGACATGCATTCATTATGTTGTTATTGTTAATGAAAAAGGCAAGTTGCAAACCAAGCAGGGTGGATTGGTGATTTGTCCTGAATCCGAGTAGGGTGAACCCGATTCCTGAGTGAACCAATTGATGATGATATAGTACCATATGCATATGAGTCTAGTTGAGGTTATGAGTCCCATTGCATAGCTTAAATGGTGAATGTGGGGTTATTTGTGTATGTTGATGGATTGGGTGTGAGAATGATGTTGTGTGATTGTTGTTGTATGAGTAGATGTTTGAATTCTACCTTGTAGTTTATACCGTTAATTTATTGATGTGAATTATCACCCCCTTCGCTTTGATGTTGTCCACCACGAACATCTTGCAGATAACCAGGATTAGAAGTTGCTGTTGTGAGTGGAAGATAGATTTTGAAGTTATTTCCATTAAGTTTCATTGTTTATTTAGTGGCTATGCTCTGATCATCTAACATCGGGGATGAGACGTATTTTTAACTCTTGAATTCAAATTAATGTTGTAAGGAGTTTTTATGACGTTATTTTGAAGTTGAGAACAATCATAATTTTGTCGAGTACTCTGATTTGTATTTTCCACTGCTATTTGAATAAAGTTGAGATGTTTTGAATTTAGTAAAATTTTAATCACCGTATAATGCTTGTTATATAAGTTTTAAGGGTTAGGGTGTTACAATAGTAGTATTAGAGCAGGTCGATCCGTCCGACCAGGTTTTTGCATGATAATTGATCCCTAGTATGCGACATGTGTGTGTACACTGTCGATGCATTGTTTTTTTCTAATGTCTGTTTCATGATGTGCATAATGGTTGGAAGAAACGATCGTGCAATTGTTGATGCTTTGGAGTCAGTGGCTCAGGCGTTGCATGGGCAACATAATCAGGATGGTGATGATTTTTGTGGCTTGGGAAAGTTTCATAGGAATAATCCACTAACGTTCAAGGTTAGATACGATCTGAAAGGTGCTCATACATGACTGAAAGAGGTTGAAAAGATTTTTCGAGTAATGACCTGTACTAAGGAGAAGAATGTATTGTTTGGTGCTCATTATTGTCCGAGGAAGCCAAGGGTTGGTGGAATAATGCACGCCAGAGACTAGAGGTTTTGGTACTAGGGTTACCTGGGTTGTATTCAGAGCGTAGTTTCTGGAGAAGTACTTTCCTGAAGATGTGTGTAGGAAGAAAGAGATTGGATTCCTTGAGTTGAAGCAGGGAAATTTGACATTTGTAGAGTATGCTGCAAAGTTTGAAGAGCTAGTGAAATTTTGTCCGTATAATAATAATGTTGGTGCTGAAGGTTCAAAGTGCATCAAGTTTGAGAGTGGGTCGCGTCCCAAGATCAAACATGCACTTGGTTACCAGGAGATCCGTCGCTTTTTTGAACTAGTGAATAAGTGCATAATCTATGATGAAGATAATAGAGCCTAATCTGCTCACTACGAGAGTATTAGTGAAAAATAGGGTAAGGTTAGTTTCGAGGAAAGACGTATACGACTATTGGTGACAAGGGAAAACATAAGGTTACATTTGAGAAGAAGCAAAGTAGGAGAGGAGCTCTTGCTTCGGTCCAGTATTATAGGTGTGTTGTGATAGGCCATTGTGCCAATGAGTGCTCGAGTGCTAAGAAGAAGTGTTACAAGTATGGGAAGATAGGGCACCTCATCACTGATTGTAAAGGTAATGTTGCGACTTGCTACAATTGTGGGGAGCAAGGCCATATCATTACTAATTTGCAAAAGCCGAAGAAGGCCCAATTTGGGGGTAAAGTTTTTGCATTATCAGGATATAAACTACTAGTGCTGACAAGTTAATTCAAGGTATGTGTTTTATCAATAATATCCCTCTAATTGCTAATATTAACACGAGTTCAACATATTCTTTTATTTCACTTTATTTTTCTAAGAGATTGGATTTAAAGTTGTCTTCTAAGATTGGAAGTAGGGTTATTGATACCCCAATCAATGGTTCAATAACTACTTCATTGGTGTCCACTGGCTATCTATGGTAAGAGTTTTACGATGGACTTAGTATGTCTACAATTTATTCAACTTGATGTCATCCTTGGAATGAACTGGTTGGAGTTCAACCGTGTTCATATCAACTATTTTTCCAAGACCGTGATGTTTCCAGAGATGGAAGGAGATGGGGTTACCTCAGATTTTTCGATCTGACTAAAATTGGCAAGTAAGAATAAGTGTGCCATGACGAAAGCTATTGAACATGTCAAAAACTATACATGTGGCAAGTATGGTCGAAGCAACTGAAGATCGAGGAGAGTGAGTAGCATCTATGGACTAATTTGGTTATTTGGCTTGATTGAAAAAGTGGGAATTGGATTAGAGAAGATGGTTACTCGAAAACACGTGGAGGCTCGTCGAATTTAACGACTACATGGAAGTAAAACGTGTCGTCATTTGTTTAATCGACTGTTTTAAGTAGTTATTTTAGATTAGTATATAAGGGGACATTTGTTTACGTTATAAGGATCCGCAATTGTACTCATATTTTCTACATACTCAAAATATCTGTGTAATTGAGAAACGAGTGAAGAAAATATACGTATGCGTTCCATATTTATAAATTCCAAGCACTTTTACATTCAAGCCTTTTTCTGCATTCATTTACATTTCGATCATTTGTCATTATATCTTCATTTTTACATTTTGATATCAGTTATTTTTGTCTTCAAAATATTTTACATTCCAAGTCTTTCCAAAAATTCACATTGTTATCTTCACATTGTGTTTTCGATTTCGATCATAACATGGTGTTCAAATGTTTAAATTCACACATATATGTTCCGAGAGATTTTCAAGTTTGATCCCTTAAGTATTAATAGAAACTTATTTTGTTTACCAAATTTACCAGTAAACAGATGAAGAGTTGATGTTTATGTCTCCTCAGCAAGTAGAAGAATTCTTGAAAGAGGAGGCACATGTGTTCGCTTTGTTTGCTACTTTAAGAATCGACAGTAAAGATACGATGGGAGAGTTTCCAGTTTTGCGTGATTTTCTCGAAATGTTTCCAAATGACATAAGTGATTTTTCGCCAGAGGGCGAGGTAGAGTTTTTTTTATAGACTTAGTACTTGATACTAGTCCCATATCGATGGCTCCATACAAAATATTCGCTTCAGAGTTGAGTGAGATGAAGAAGAAATTGGAAGAGCTGCTTGAGAAGAAATTTGTATGACTGGGTGTTTTTTCATGGGGTGCACCGATGTTGCTAGTTAAGAAGAATGATGATAGCATGAGATTGTGCGTTCATCTTGCAATGACAACATTGGATTACACAATACATAACACAACCCTCTCATTATATTACAATACATAATCTAATGACAGAAGCGTGTTACACAACTCTCTATAGAATGATTTATCTCTCAATATTAAAATATAATTGAAGTGTTTGAAAATATAGAAACAAAGTAAGAGAAAAAGATAAGGTATTTTTCAGATTGTTGGTGTATTTTTTAGATGAGCATAAGATATCCCTTTATAGTATAATAAAAAAAAAAGAAAACATTTGGAAAAAGCCCAAATATTGTCCATATTGATTATGAAAAATATATAATCTCTTATACACAAGCAAATTTTGAATAAATCTGAGTCATAATTAATTATGAGGTGTTCATAAGATAATACTAAGTGTGACACACCTTATAAACAATTATACTACCACCATAATAAATTAGAGGCATATATTTTTTTATTATCGACTAATAACACATCATAATCAATTATACTTAGTTTAAACAAGTATTTGCGCTTCACAAAGATTTTTCAAAAGAGTTCAAAAATATATGAAATTTAAAAAACATTTTGAGCGTATATATATATATATATATATATATATATATATATATATATATATATATATATATATATATATATATATATATATATATATATATATATATATATATATATATATATATATATATATATATATATATATATATATATATATATATATATATATATATAGCAAAGAGAGAGTCACAAATTATTTACATTAAGATTCAATTGAAAGAGGAATACATTTAAGCTTAGGGTCCATGGCAGATGTATAACTTCAAGTTCATTCCTTTGATGACGTCCTTAATATTTGATCTTTGAGACTATCATCAGAAACTCCATGTTAAATTTTTGATTTTTCCTTCTAGATTATCACCATGTTTTGATTCACACTTATTCTTTTATGATGTTCACATATTTGATCTTTTTGAGTCAATCATCAAAATTTGTTCAAACATAGATCCACAAATATGATATTGGTTCTTTGGCGGTGCTAGACCCCATCTAGCTCTTCAACTTGTATGATATGACTTCAACCCTTTATAAATATGACATCATCTTCTTAGTAATGCTAGGACCACATGGATCTTCAACTAAGATGAGAGGAACTTCGGCCCATTAGTGAAGTTCATGTTTAATGACTAAAATAAGGGACAACTAATTTACTTTTAAATAAATAATACCAAGCATATCAACTACTCTTTGCAAAACCAATATTATAGTTCAAGGAATTAAATATGAAGAATTGTACACTCCAATACAAGGAATATAAGCCACCCTATGCAAAGAATGTGAAGAAACTCAAAAGGAAACAATTCCAGAAACATAGAAATTTAGATATAATGATTTTATTCTCACCTTCATGTCAATTTTTTCATGTTTTTCATGTGCAAGAAGTACATTGAGATTCATATCATTAATTAGATGATGTTTTATAATTTTATATGTAATGTTTTATACAATTGTATTACATCAAAGATGTTGCAGATAAAGGGAACTAAGAATAACCTCGCTAACAAAAAATCTAGTTGTCTCGCTTAACTCTTCGATTGGGACAAACAGGAAGTGAAAAACCCATAAAGCTAATCTCATTCAATTAGTTTTTTGATTTGACGAGAAATATTTTGACACTTCATATTCCATAAAAAGACATCAGACGCTCTAGCTAGGTTAAATTAACTCATAACTCTTTGAAGTAATAACACTTGTCTCGAGTTTATTGCCTTTTTTTGTGAAATAAATAGTGGGAAAAACTTTTCTAAAGGCCTTATGCAAAGACAAATGACTTATATACTCTACCGTGATGGATCAACATCCAACCAAGATTGCATGTTAGATTTCCCATTCAGTGTGCTATAATTGGTTGAGTTAGAATCACATCCCCCTACTTTAGCATGCAAGATTCCTCGTCCAAGCTCATATCCATGGTCAAATGAGAATCTTGACATTCAACATCAGGAAGCAACATGCCCCCTTTAACCTCTAACGCTTGGTTGAGTGAGAAAATTGACCTTCTTTGGTACATCCGCTTCTCAGCTAGCCACTAATCCGTTAGGTAATGACTCCACTTTCACCTTGATCTAAGGATTCCTCTTAAGTCTGGGACGAGATTGTTCTTAGAGATGTTGGAGTGTCAATAGCACCAGACACAAAAAATAAACATTAGAGCACAAGCTTAAAGAGTCACGCATTTTCCAAGATGTTGACATGAATGTAATAACACATCAAAACCAAATCAACTACGTTCATAAGTCAACTCTATCACCAAACCAATCAACAATACAACAGATTTAGCTGTCAATGGTCATAACAATCAAACTCTAATCAACATTCTACGACCTTGATGAAACACCGAACTCAAACCATCCCCTAATTTTATCATATAAAGGATTGGAAGCCCAATATTATCTCTTCAAGGCTATACACTCCTCATATTACCATCTCTCAATGTATGCACAATTTTAACCCTAAAAATTTCACACTTACTGTGAATACTAATTTAATTTAAGTGTCAAAATATTTACACATACTTTATAAGTCCGCTCATTACTTGAGGTCGACGATGAAATATTGATCAAACACCAATCACCTTTTGAACAACTATATATTAAAACATATTTCATTAATCAAAATTAGTGATGACTTTATCTTTTAAATAAATAAATAAGAATATTTATCATTAGAACTATAATACTCTCTCTATTTTCTTTTATAGGTGTATTTTATATTTTAAATTTATTTAATAAATAATTTATTTAATAAATAATTTATTTAAATCACTATACATCAATTATTTAATTAATTTAAAAAATAAAAGTTGCTCTTTTAAACAAGTATTTGTTTAAAATTATAAACTAAAACAATGAGCGATCTTAGTAAAATAGAAATTATAAGTCACCGGCGCAGTATTTTTTTTCTCTTTAATACAAGCCTACGCAATGTATATGACTTTTTATTTATGAAACGTAATTTATTTTGACATTTTTTTCTTTAATACGAGCCTACCAATGTATATGACTTTTTTATTTATGAAACGTAATTTATTTGACATTGACACATTAAAGTTTTGTATCATGCTTATTCTCGTGCCATTTTATAGATTTATACAAGAGAATTCTATTTTTATTTTGTATGATATCTCATATCTAGGCTTTAACTTAAGGGTTGAAATTATTTTTGTATGTATTGCCGTTTTGTTCTAATTAATTAATCTTATAGAATGCAACTGCCACTTCGATTTTTTTTGTTATTTTAATTTTATTTTCTAACTCCACACGATGTGACCTTGAAACTTTGGGGGTAGCTTGTGAGAACGAATAACAAATGCATGGAATGTGGCGTTGTAGTGTGTTTACGTGAATCATACATTTTTATCACAATTCACATTACACAAAATTTAATAATACTTGTAAAATAATAATTGACAAAGAGATAATACTTCTTGAGTTTCACTCCACTAAGAGAGAGGTTTAGAAGGTTTTCTTTATGATGACTATGACTAAAAACTCACCAACTACATTAACAATGAAAGAGCAAACTTGGAATAGACAGGAGGACCTACTATGAGTATCATTGCATTTATGGTCATTCGACAAGAGAGAAAGGGAAAAAGGTCAACACCTCAATTGACACAAGGTACAATACTTTCTTTAGTGCATTAGTACAATAATTGCAAAGCCCAAGTACAATAACTCTAATAGGATTTTTTTATTCAAATAAATCAATTTTTCAATTTTTTTTCTTTAAAATAATCCACTTTTCAGATTATTTTCTAAAATACCTCATTTTATCAGATGAATTGACGTCTGCTCTTTGATTTAGAGAGGTTACGCCAATTGGATTGCCTACTGCACCTAGTACTGTCAATCCAATTGGTGCATATGTGTTAATTTATAAAGGAGACGCCAATTGGTCTGACACCTATGTGTGTTTCATAATTTTGTTGTTGAAAAATAATGTACATTTTAGATAAAAGTCGAAATCGGACCAATTGATATTAATATTAATATGCGTTTAGACAAAAAGACTAATGTCGTTGACCCGGATGACTTAACCGACCTCCGGTCCCACATCCCCTAGGTACCCGAACACGTGACCCTAATCCACGTTGATGATTCACCCCAGGTGTTTGAGTATCTGAGGGCCCAGGAACATCACCACCACCTGCAGGAGATTGCCTAAGATATTCAGACAAATCTGCATAGTCTTGTGTATGCAATGAAGCGCTACCGCCATAGCTGAGTTCGTGACCCATGCCAGAGTAGTTGGATTGTGTTTGAGTTATTGGAGGAAGACCAGGACGATTGAAGGGCGTCATTGGTGTGAATGATACATCGAGGAAAGGTTGAAATGATTGTTGTGGTGTTTGGTATCCATATGGTTGTTGCATTTTTTTGTTTTGTGATGTTTGGGCTTCTTGGCTATAGTATGAGGAGGGACGATTGGTGTTAAATGATCGTTAGGTATTTTGGCTAAGACGACTATGGTAGGGTGATGTGTTAGGTGCATAGCGATGTTGTGTGTCTTGATGATGATCGACTTGTTGGTGGTGGTACGTGGTATGCTCTTGGTATTGTGGTTGGGTGTTTGGCATGTTAGGATCGTAGGTTTGTGTGTTTGTGGATCAGAAATTTTGATGGATAGAGGGTTGTGAGTAACCGTCTTGACAATGTTGTTATGGGTTAGATGTTGAACCTTCTTGTGTGTAAGTTACCTGGCGTGGGTCGTATAGGTACATATCCTCGACGAGGAACTCAAATCCAACCGATTTGTACCAAGCCATATAGTTACGACTTGGTTTTTGTTCGGTTGGCATCACAACATCAATTAAGACATGGTCTTGTCGGTGCTTCCATTTTCGACATGGTCTTGCTGGTTAGCCTCATAGCAAGTAAATATAGTTCATTGTTAAGAACTTACTTTTGTGCATACGGGAATGTGAACGGATTATGGTTGACGGACGCTAGGGACGGTAGTCTGGACCAACCCCATGCTTGGAGCAAAACAACACATCCAGAGAATGTAGATGTGTCTTTGCGTGCATCTTTACAAAAAGAGCTATAAAGATAAACCAAACAAGCGGATCCCCAACTGTAACTTGTTATTCTATCTACATGTCTTGGTAAAGGTAAATACTTAACATGCATACTAGAACCACTACCTTCGGGAAATATAAATAAACCAATTAAAAACATAATATAACCCATAGTTTTTATTATTCGAGCCTCTTCGGTAGAATTTTCATCTAACTATAAGTTGTTGTAATATGCCTTAAGGCGTAAAAGGAGTATACCTTGACCTCTCGAGTTATCATCTAATAAGTCAGCATCCAAGAGGTTCATGCAAATTGAATTCGCATAATTGGTTTTACCATTTACCGCCTTACCCTCGATAGACAGTCCCAATAACATGTAGACATATTCTAACGTCACGGTACATTCACCGGTTGGAAACCAGAATGTGTTTCTCTCGGGACGTCATCTTTCACATAAAGCAAGAATAAATTTAGTATCAACCGACCAAGACATTATTTTGCTTACATGTCAAAAACCGGCGAGTTCGACATAAGGTTGAATCATCGCGTCCATGTGAACAAATTCGTGGACACGAGTTCGAAACCTAGAAACATCCTACAAAATAAACAACATAATAAGTTACCGCATAAAAAATTGTGTTAGAAAAACAATACAAGAAGTAAACACTTACATAAGTTGTTATGTTTGCAACTGTGCCTCTATGCGATTCACCCATAGTGATCAGAGACATCTTGTCATAGTGTTGCAGATGAAATAATGGTTGTTGTAGATGAAAGAGTGGTTATTGCAGGTGTAGAAGTGATTGTTGCTGATGAAGAAGTGATTATTGCATGGCTATTTATAATGAGAGACATGCATAAGTTTGCATGCATGGAAACTTGAGCATGTATGCTAGTGCCAATTGGTTTGGCGTGCACATGTAATTGATGCAAGCTAGCGCCATATAGACTGGCGCTTCCTAGGTCATGACAGGTTGCATGCATGGTCTTTTCCCTAGTTTGCATGGCTATTTGCATGCAACACGGAATCTCGAGGTCTGCACATACAAGGCGCCATATGGATTGACGCTCATATCCAAAAATTCATGCAAGCGCCAAATGGAATGACGCTAGCTCTTGCATGCATGTCATGTCACATTCTATTTAATTGTCTTCGTCATACCAACACAAATTCAAATTCATCCTCAAACCAACACAAATTTATCTGCACTCAAATATTACTATGTCATCTACACCCAAATATATTATCAATGCTCATTGTAACGGGGAGACATATGAGTGTGATGTATATGGGTTTTGTTTTTGAAACACCGATATTATCCGATTTACAATCAAGAGAAATTTAAATTTCTTGCATTTGAAAAAACAAATAGAATCATGCCTAGGATCAAGTCTTGTGTCATAAATCACATACCAAAATCCAATTTATTTCGAAAGCAATAAATGTAAATTTTACCCGCTAAAGGTACGAGACGATGAAGATGTTAAATATATGTTTGTTAGTCACGAACATTATGGTTGCAACTCTATTGAGTTATATATTGATCTCCAACAAAGTATACAATCTCAACAATCTCAGATAACTAATGACCTTGAATTTGATGAATTTGATTCAGAAGACTCAGATGAAGTCGACCTAGAAGCAGAAGCAGAAGTCAACGTCATTGATGAAGAAGAAGAAGAAACTGAGACATAAGTCGATCATATGTTGAACAACAACATTGAAGATGGCGATCATCCAGCACCATTACCTCCAAGTCATGTATATAATCCACCACAACATATGACAAACATGGACTTGCATGACAATGAAACATCCAACATTATTTTTTATAACCCGTATCCACGACTAGATGGTGGTTTAGAAGTGGGAGACACGTTTCGGACTAAAGAAGAATGTGTGCGAGCTATCAAATCTTGTGGAATGCATGAATGGTGTATTCAAAGACATTAGAAATCTACCAATAACCGCATTGGTCAGAACAACCTATTTTAGGTTGACATCTACCTTTGCAACCAGAAGTGAAAGATGGGGTGCAATGTTAATGTCAGGTCAATTATTCAGTGAATGTTGTATGAAAGTGATGAAAAAAGAAATTATTAAAGTTACTACACACGCGGTTACAACTTTGACCGTCATAGGCAAAATTTCAGTGTATAGGAAACAATGGACCATAATGAGGGAAGGCCAAATTTATGCTATGTTGCCAGACTAAGAAGAAGTTGGTGCGAATGTGGAAAGTTCTAGGTCTTCCGTATTCCTTGCTCCCATGTCATTGCGCCATGCGCACATACTCGCCAGGACGCTTACAACCATCTATCTGATGTTTACAAGGCCATTACCATCATGAATGTGTATAACAAAAGATTCTCAGTGCTAGCAATGGAGGAATATTGACCTCCAAATGAAGGGGACATAGTTTAGCACAACGATGAGATGCGAAGAAAGAAAAAAAGACGTTCAAACAACACGCGTATTAGAGCAGAAATGGACACGACTGATAAAATGATAAGATTATGTAGTATATGTCGTTAACCCAGACACAATAAGGAAAAATGTCGTAATCTAGGAGCAACCTCTGCATCATAATTTAGTACCTCCTTTCAATTTTTGTAACCTTGGATTTTTATATATTAATAACTTTTTGTTACAACAAGGTTAACAACAAACATCACTCCAACATAAGCACACTTAAAACCAAACAAGTCTAAATAAATAACACAAATAACAAATATCGAAACAGATAAAAAGACTTAACCGCAACATTTAAAAACAACATTTCTAACTGATTACAACAATCAAACTGCTGTCATCTGGTCAAAACATCATTTCCCTAACATCCTTATCAGTTTTTACTCGCACCCAACCAAATACGCCATTGAGTCTCTCAATACTTCTAATTTTTTCCTCTTCTAGTATTTTCCATCTAACCAATGAACCATCTCTCTCTTTAGTTGATCGAAACGACAGATGTCCCAAAAGAGTATCTCCATCGGAGACTTGTCTCTCAAATAAATCACTTTTCCATAGCAGCGACGAATACGAAACATGTTTGCAATATGATGAAAAGAGATGTGGAAAAATGAATCACACAACACCTCTATTTATACAAAAAAAAATTGCACATTACACTGAGGCGCCAGACCAATTGACGTCTCCTCTCATTTAGTATACATGGGCGCCAATTGGATTGACATCATCATGTGTTGTAGCCAATTCAATTGGCGCCCCTCTTGAAAATTAAGGGTAGACGCCAATTGGTATGACACCTACGCCTTAACTTTTTTTTTGAAACTTGGGTAGTTTGGGAAATTGTTTGAAAATTGGGTTATTTTGAGATTTTTTTTTGAAAATGTGGGGTATTTGAGTAAAAAATTCCTCTAATAGATATTTTTCGGAAACTTCGATGAAATAGAAAAAATATGAAGAAAATAGCATAGAAAGTAATCATTTTAAATTTGATTTCTAGTGTGAAATAAAATGAGGATAAATTATCTATTTATAGGAGAAAATTTGACACAAAAAGGAAAAGATCAATGAGAAATTTTAACAACTTAATTGATTAATCCTAGTTGTTAATCAATTAAAAGATTTCAAAAGGCGACAATCCTAATCCCAAAAAGGAAACACTACAATCATTATGTGATTTAAGCGGTTAAGAGTATTTTTAATTAATTAAGGAGTATTTTACCTTGTTCTGATCGATTGGACTAGGTCATTAACAGATTAGGAAGTGAAAAATACTTTCCAATTGTATATGAACACTCCTTGGTCAATTCCACGTAATCCTTGATTGATTTTCTAGAGGTTTTAAGGTGTTTTAGTAAATTGAGAGAGACTTAAAACATTTCAAGTGTGTGTGAGCTACTTTAGTAATTTTAGAAATACTCTATAACATTTACATTTAAATTGATCACTCAGACACCAGACCAGATAGACTTTCACCCTTCCTCACTATTACAAAAAATACATTTCACCATAATTGGAAATATGATTCACCACGGCCGATGGACCGTGGTAACGTATGATGTGGTAGTTTGTGTGCCATTATAAAAAATGGTCTTCAGCAATGTGTTACCACGTGAAAAACATGTCCCTAAAAAGGAAACACTTAAAATAAAACAAAAAATGAAAATTAAGTTTTCACATTGGGAAATTTTAAAATTTACAACAAAAAAAAGACGTTGTGATGTGGAAAAAAACGTCGATAAGCCATTTTAAAAATTAAAAAAAATATATATTGGGCATAAAATTTTGACCGATGACATTAATTAAGTAGCAGGGGGATTGAAAACTTTTAATATGTGAAATGATTATCACACTGCTAAGTGGTGATCGTTCTAAATCACTGACATTACATAACTAGTGAAATGAAAAACACGTCTCTAACCTAACGACTCTTTTTATTAGCGACCTGAATTCCACATCGGTACACTCGCCATTTAATAGCAACGCACACGCCACTCCCCTCACATTATTACAAAGTAGAAACATAAAAAACTCTCATCTTGCTCCTCACTTCATATTCTCCATCCTCCTCACTCATTTATCTGATTTTCTCATTCACTTCATTCGTTTCAACATTTGAAAGTTGCTTATTTTTACTTATCAAAATTCAATTGGATCAAAAAAGTAAGGTTCTTCGATCTATTTTCTCCTCTCCATTAAAAAAATGTACATATTTAATTTATTTCTATATATATATATATATATATATATATATATATATATATATATATATATATATATATATATATATATATATATATATATATATATATATATATATATATATATATATATATATTACAAAATTTCGCTTTGGTTGGGGCTATTTATTGATAATATTTGTTGGTATATTTTTTTCTAGATATTATAATTTTCCATATATATATTTTTATATAATATTTTTATTCCATATATATAGTAAAATAAAACACATAAATAGGTTTAATAAATTATTTTTATTTTAAATATCATAATAAATTAAATCCGAATAAATTTTTTATTTTACTAACTTTTTCAAACGTCTATAATATATTTTTTATTAAAATCTGAGTGAATAACTTTTTTCTTATAAACATAATTAAATATATTAGTTCTGTTTTAATATATGTATATTAAATATTTATTATAAAAATAGAATAATTTTAAAACAAAATATTTAAAACAGTGTTACATATATTTTATTTTAAAACATAATTTCTTTAGTTAAGAACATAATAGTTTTAGTAATATATTTTCAGCTAAATAACTATTTTAATATATTGGTTAAAAACAAAATTATCACTTTTATATACGCTATTTATTAATTAGTCATAACACCACAATCCAACAAACCTTCCCTACTAGACTGGAGTAGAGAGAAGAGAAGCCAACTTAGGGCCGAAAAAGCACAAAGTCAAAGACAGAAGAAAATATCCGAGGAAGAACCTGAGATCATGTCGTAGGGATCAGAGATCCTAACTGAGGTTAGTCAATCAGTGGCAGCTCAACCATAATCAGAGGAACGAGTCACTGTCGATTAGACAAGAACTGTCATTTCTTTTTGTTAAAGAAATAAGACAGTCGGTACAAAAGCTACAATACAAGAATCATATAAGCTCAAGCCCTCAACTCGACCTGAGAAAACAACTGCGATTAGGCAAGGAAGGGTTATCATAGCATCGATGAGTTCACGCCTTCTATTCGAGTAGAGATCCTCACCCAAACTTGTATGTGAGAGAAGAAGGGATGAAGTAAGGAGTAAAGTTTTCTCCCCATCTCGCCCAACAACAAAAATGATAGATTCTTCAAGAACTTGGTTGTATATATATATATATATATATATATATATATATATATATATATATATATATATATATATATATATATATATATATATATATATGATATGATATGAAAACTAGTATCGATAACAATATGATTGGGTATGTTTTCACTATATAAGACTTGATAATATTTACAGTTTTTTAAAAGTGTTATTACAAAAACACAAAGGGAATTTATAGCGCTTTTAAAGTTAATGTTTTAAATGTTTATATATATATATATATATATATTCTCTTTTAGTTATAAATATTGTGAAAATGATGTCGGAATGACAACGTATAATTCGTTTCTTGATCGGTAAGAAACTTACAATGGTAGAAAATAAGAAAATAATAAGAACACAATGAAATTGGTTATAAACTATTATTCTTTACTTTCTCTTTGAAACAAGATTACAAGTGTTACAAAATAGTAAATAACCTCTCTCACCCTAATTAGGATTTGCATTGTGCAATGATGAGAAACTAGTATGCTATTTATAAGAAAACTAACAAACTAACCTAATAGACTTTTATACACAGACCCATTACACAAGCTAACTTAGAGAACAATCTAACTTAAATAATTGGGCATAACAAACAGACCCAATTTGACATGCTAACAATCCTATCATATTTAGACTACAATATGTGAACAAACTTCGACGGTAATGTTAAGGTCCTGCCGAATTATCGAACCAAGAAGCTACCCTTCGACCATACTAGAGTTTGATCTAATATCTCACAAATCTCCACCTTGGAACAAACTCTATAATATCAAGTAAACAAACTAGCTTTCTTCAGGCAACTTTATCAACTGCATACGGTGGGAAAACTTGCAACTTGGTAATGTCTTGGTGATCATATTAACGACATTGTGATCTGTCGAAACCTTCAGCATTTGGATACCTCCATGTTCGATTACCCTTCTGATGAAATGCAACCTCACATCGATGTGCTTGGTTCACTCATGATATGCTGAATTCTTTAACAAGTGTATAGCATTTTGACTATCACATTTAACAGTGATAACTCGACTTTGAAGTTTTAGTTCCTTAGCAAAACCTTCAAGCCATAATGCTTCTTTCGTAGCTTCAGTGAAGGCGATATATTCCGCTTCAGTGGTTGATAAGGCAACAACCTTCTGAAGTGTTGCTCTCCAACTGATTATTATGCCAAACATAGTAAACACATATCCAGAAATAGATTTTCTAGAATCCATACAACCTGCATAATTAGAGTCGAAATACCCTTCGATTTCTGCTTTACTATTTTCACCACATGTTCCACCATAAATTAGGATTCTATTCAGACACCCATTTATGTACCTTAGAATCCACTTCAATGCTTGCCAGTGAGCCTTTCCAGGATTCGCCATGTACCTGCTTACAAGACTTACTGCTATTCATATAAGCTCTTTTGACCTCGATATTGGGACACTGGTCTGTACTCAACTTAAATTGAGGGTTTTTCGAAGTCACAATAGGCTTTAAATTCGACATACCAAAGTTATCGAGAATCTTCTGTAGGCATGTCTCTTGAGATAAGCATAACTTCGACTTCTTTCTGTCTCTTCGGATGTCAATCCCAAGAATCCTGGATGTCGCTCCCAGATCCTTCATATCGAACTCCTTATTGAGTTCAACCTTCACCTTCATTTCATCCTCGACATTGTTGCTTGCTATGAGAATATCATCCATATAAAGCAACAAAATAACAAATGAATTTCTAGGTTGAAATCTGAAGTAAACACGGTGGTCCAACTGACTTCTAATGAAACCTATGTGTGCCATGAACTTGCCCGAGTACAATAACTCTAATAGGAATTTTTTATTCAAATAAATCAATTTTTCAATTTTTTTTCTTTAAAATAATCCACTTTTCAGATTATTTTCTAAAATACCTCATTTTATCAGATGAATTGACGTCTGCTCTTTGATTTAGAGAGGTTACGCCAATTGGATTGCCTACTGCACCTAGTACTGTCAATCCAATTGGTGCATATGTGTTAATTTATAAAGGAGACGCCAATTGGTCTGACACCTATGTGTGTTTCATAATTTTGTTGTTGAAAAATAATGTACATTTTAGATAAAAGTCGAAATCGGACCAATTGATATTAATATTAATATGCGTTTAGACAAAAAGACTAATGTCGTTGACCCGGATGACTTAACCGACCTCCGGTCCCACATCCCCTAGGTACCCGAACACGTGACCCTAATCCACGTTGATGATTCACCCCAGGTGTTTGAGTATCTGAGGGCCCAGGAACATCACCACCACCTGCAGGAGATTGCCTAAGATATTCAGACAAATCTGCATAGTCTTGTGTATGCAATGAAGCGCTACCGCCATAGCTGAGTTCGTGACCCATGCCAGAGTAGTTGGATTGTGTTTGAGTTATTGGAGGAAGACCAGGACGATTGAAGGGCGTCATTGGTGTGAATGATACATCGAGGAAAGGTTGAAATGATTGTTGTGGTGTTTGGTATCCATATGGTTGTTGCATTTTTTTGTTTTGTGATGTTTGGGCTTCTTGGCTATAGTATGAGGAGGGACGATTGGTGTTAAATGATCGTTAGGTATTTTGGCTAAGACGACTATGGTAGGGTGATGTGTTAGGTGCATAGCGATGTTGTGTGTCTTGATGATGATCGACTTGTTGGTGGTGGTACGTGGTATGCTCTTGGTATTGTGGTTGGGTGTTTGGCATGTTAGGATCGTAGGTTTGTGTGTTTGTGGATCAGAAATTTTGATGGATAGAGGGTTGTGAGTAACCGTCTTGACAATGTTGTTATGGGTTAGATGTTGAACCTTCTTGTGTGTAAGTTACCTGGCGTGGGTCGTATAGGTACATATCCTCGACGAGGAACTCAAATCCAACCGATTTGTACCAAGCCATATAGTTACGACTTGGTTTTTGTTCGGTTGGCATCACAACATCAATTAAGACATGGTCTTGTCGGTGCTTCCATTTTCGACATGGTCTTGCTGGTTAGCCTCATAGCAAGTAAATATAGTTCATTGTTAAGAACTTACTTTTGTGCATACGGGAATGTGAACGGATTATGGTTGACGGACGCTAGGGACGGTAGTCTGGACCAACCCCATGCTTGGAGCAAAACAACACATCCAGAGAATGTAGATGTGTCTTTGCGTGCATCTTTACAAAAAGAGCTATAAAGATAAACCAAACAAGCGGATCCCCAACTGTAACTTGTTATTCTATCTACATGTCTTGGTAAAGGTAAATACTTAACATGCATACTAGAACCACTACCTTCGGGAAATATAAATAAACCAATTAAAAACATAATATAACCCATAGTTTTTATTATTCGAGCCTCTTCGGTAGAATTTTCATCTAACTATAAGTTGTTGTAATATGCCTTAAGGCGTAAAAGGAGTATACCTTGACCTCTCGAGTTATCATCTAATAAGTCAGCATCCAAGAGGTTCATGCAAATTGAATTCGCATAATTGGTTTTACCATTTACCGCCTTACCCTCGATAGACAGTCCCAATAACATGTAGACATATTCTAACGTCACGGTACATTCACCGGTTGGAAACCAGAATGTGTTTCTCTCGGGACGTCATCTTTCACATAAAGCAAGAATAAATTTAGTATCAACCGACCAAGAAATTATTTTGCTTACATGTCAAAAACCGGCGAGTTCGACATAAGGTTGAATCATCGCGTCCATGTGAACAAATTCGTGGACACGAGTTCGAAACCTAGAAACATCCTACAAAATAAACAACATAATAAGTTACCGCATAAAAAATTGTGTTAGAAAAACAATACAAGAAGTAAACACTTACATAAGTTGTTATGTTTGCAACTGTGCCTCTATGCGATTCACCCATAGTGATCAGAGACATCTTGTCATAGTGTTGCAGATGAAATAATGGTTGTTGTAGATGAAAGAGTGGTTATTGCAGGTGTAGAAGTGATTGTTGCTGATGAAGAAGTGATTATTGCATGGCTATTTATAATGAGAGACATGCATAAGTTTGCATGCATGGAAACTTGAGCATGTATGCTAGTGCCAATTGGTTTGGCGTGCACATGTAATTGATGCAAGCTAGCGCCATATAGACTGGCGCTTCCTAGGTCATGACAGGTTGCATGCATGGTCTTTTCCCTAGTTTGCATGGCTATTTGCATGCAACACGGAATCTCGAGGTCTGCACATACAAGGCGCCATATGGATTGACGCTCATATCCAAAAATTCATGCAAGCGCCAAATGGAATGACGCTAGCTCTTGCATGCATGTCATGTCACATTCTATTTAATTGTCTTCGTCATACCAACACAAATTCAAATTCATCCTCAAACCAACACAAATTTATCTGCACTCAAATATTACTATGTCATCTACACCCAAATATATTATCAATGCTCATTGTAACGGGGAGACATATGAGTGTGATGTATATGGGTTTTGTTTTTGAAACACCGATATTATCCGATTTACAATCAAGAGAAATTTAAATTTCTTGCATTTGAAAAAACAAATAGAATCATGCCTAGGATCAAGTCTTGTGTCATAAATCACATACCAAAATCCAATTTATTTCGAAAGCAATAAATGTAAATTTTACCCGCTAAAGGTACGAGACGATGAAGATGTTAAATATATGTTTGTTAGTCACGAACATTATGGTTGCAACTCTATTGAGTTATATATTGATCTCCAACAAAGTATACAATCTCAACAATCTCAGATAACTAATGACCTTGAATTTGATGAATTTGATTCAGAAGACTCAGATGAAGTCGACCTAGAAGCAGAAGCAGAAGTCAACGTCATTGATGAAGAAGAAGAAGAAACTGAGACATAGGTCGATCATATGTTGAACAACAACATTGAAGATGGCGATCATCCAGCACCATTACCTCCAAGTCATGTATATAATCCACCACAACATATGACAAACATGGACTTGCATGACAATGAAACATCCAACATTATTTTTTATAACCCGTATCCACGACTAGATGGTGGTTTAGAAGTGGGAGACACGTTTCGGACTAAAGAAGAATGTGTGCGAGCTATCAAATCTTGTGGAATGCATGAATGGTGTATTCAAAGACATTAGAAATCTACCAATAACCGCATTGGTCAGAACAACCTATTTTAGGTTGACATCTACCTTTGCAACCAGAAGTGAAAGATGGGGTGCAATGTTAATGTCAGGTCAATTATTCAGTGAATGTTGTATGAAAGTGATGAAAAAAGAAATTATTAAAGTTACTACACACGCGGTTACAACTTTGACCGTCATAGGCAAAATTTCAGTGTATAGGAAACAATGGACCATAATGAGGGAAGGCCAAATTTATGCTATGTTGCCAGACTAAGAAGAAGTTGGTGCGAATGTGGAAAGTTCTAGGTCTTCCGTATTCCTTGCTCCCATGTCATTGCGCCATGCGCACATACTCGCCAGGACGCTTACAACCATCTATCTGATGTTTACAAGGCCATTACCATCATGAATGTGTATAACAAAAGATTCTCAGTGCTAGCAATGGAGGAATATTGACCTCCAAATGAAGGGGACATAGTTTAGCACAACGATGAGATGCGAAGAAAGAAAAAAAGACGTTCAAACAACACGCGTATTAGAGCAGAAATGGACACGACTGATAAAATGATAAGATTATGTAGTATATGTCGTTAACCCAGACACAATAAGGAAAAATGTCGTAATCTAGGAGCAACCTCTGCATCATAATTTAGTACCTCCTTTCAATTTTTGTAACCTTGGATTTTTATATATTAATAACTTTTTGTTACAACAAGGTTAACAACAAACATCACTCCAACATAAGCACACTTAAAACCAAACAAGTCTAAATAAATAACACAAATAACAAATATCGAAACAGATAAAAAGACTTAACCGCAACATTTAAAAACAACATTTCTAACTGATTACAACAATCAAACTGCTGTCATCTGGTCAAAACATCATTTCCCTAACATCCTTATCAGTTTTTACTCGCACCCAACCAAATACGCCATTGAGTCTCTCAATACTTCTAATTTTTTCCTCTTCTAGTATTTTCCATCTAACCAATGAACCATCTCTCTCTTTAGTTGATCGAAACGACAGATGTCCCAAAAGAGTATCTCCATCGGAGACTTGTCTCTCAAATAAATCACTTTTCCATAGCAGCGACGAATACGAAACATGTTTGCAATATGATGAAAAGAGATGTGGAAAAATGAATCACACAACACCTCTATTTATACAAAAAAAATTGCACATTACACTGAGGCGCCAGACCAATTGACGTCTCCTCTCATTTAGTATACATGGGCGCCAATTGGATTGACATCATCATGTGTTGTAGCCAATTCAATTGGCGCCCCTCTTGAAAATTAAGGGTAGACGCCAATTGGTATGACACCTACGCCTTAACTTTTTTTTTGAAACTTGGGTAGTTTGGGAAATTGTTTGAAAATTGGGTTATTTTGAGATTTTTTTTTGAAAATGTGGGGTATTTGAGTAAAAAATTCCTCTAATAGATATTTTTCGGAAACTTCGATGAAATAGAAAAAATATGAAGAAAATAGCATAGAAAGTAATCATTTTAAATTTGATTTCTAGTGTGAAATAAAATGAGGATAAATTATCTATTTATAGGAGAAAATTTGACACAAAAAGGAAAAGATCAATGAGAAATTTTAACAACTTAATTGATTAATCCTAGTTGTTAATCAATTAAAAGATTTCAAAAGGCGACAATCCTAATCCCAAAAAGGAAACACTACAATCATTATGTGATTTAAGCGGTTAAGAGTATTTTTAATTAATTAAGGAGTATTTTACCTTGTTCTGATCGATTGGACTAGGTCATTAACAGATTAGGAAGTGAAAAATACTTTCCAATTGTATATGAACACTCCTTGGTCAATTCCACGTAATCCTTGATTGATTTTCTAGAGGTTTTAAGGTGTTTTAGTAAATTGAGAGAGACTTAAAACATTTCAAGTGTGTGTGAGCTACTTTAGTAATTTTAGAAATACTCTATAACATTTACATTTAAATTGATCACTCAGACACCAGACCAGATAGACTTTCACCCTTCCTCACTATTACAAAAAATACATTTCACCATAATTGGAAATATGATTCACCACGGCCGATGGACCGTGGTAACGTATGATGTGGTAGTTTGTGTGCCATTATAAAAAATGGTCTTCAGCAATGTGTTACCACGTGAAAAACATGTCCCTAAAAAGGAAACACTTAAAATAAAACAAAAAATGAAAATTAAGTTTTCACATTGGGAAATTTTAAAATTTACAACAAAAAAAGACGTTGTGATGTGGAAAAAAACGTCGATAAGCCATTTTAAAAATTAAAAAAAATATATATTGGGCATAAAATTTTGACCGATGACATTAATTAAGTAGCAGGGGGATTGAAAACTTTTAATATGTGAAATGATTATCACACTGCTAAGTGGTGATCGTTCTAAATCACTGACATTACATAACTAGTGAAATGAAAAACACGTCTCTAACCTAACGACTCTTTTTATTAGCGACCTGAATTCCACATCGGTACACTCGCCATTTAATAGCAACGCACACGCCACTCCCCTCACATTATTACAAAGTAGAAACATAAAAAACTCTCATCTTGCTCCTCACTTCATATTCTCCATCCTCCTCACTCATTTATCTGATTTTCTCATTCACTTCATTCGTTTCAACATTTGAAAGTTGCTTATTTTTACTTATCAAAATTCAATTGGATCAAAAAAGTAAGGTTCTTCGATCTATTTTCTCCTCTCCATTAAAAAAATGTACATATTTAATTTATTTCTATATATATATATATATATATATATATATATATATATATATATATATATATATATAATATATATATATATATATATATATATATATATATATATATATATATATATATATATTACAAAATTTCGCTTTGGTTGGGGCTATTTATTGATAATATTTGTTGGTATATTTTTTTCTAGATATTATAATTTTCCATATATATATTTTTATATAATATTTTTATTCCATATATATAGTAAAATAAAACACATAAATAGGTTTAATAAATTATTTTTATTTTAAATATCATAATAAATTAAATCCGAATAAATTTTTTATTTTACTAACTTTTTCAAACGTCTATAATATATTTTTTATTAAAATCTGAGTGAATAACTTTTTTCTTATAAACATAATTAAATATATTAGTTCTGTTTTAATATATGTATATTAAATATTTATTATAAAAATAGAATAATTTTAAAACAAAATATTTAAAACAGTGTTACATATATTTTATTTTAAAACATAATTTCTTTAGTTAAGAACATAATAGTTTTAGTAATATATTTTCAGCTAAATAACTATTTTAATATATTGGTTAAAAACAAAATTATCACTTTTATATACGCTATTTATTAATTAGTCATAACACCACAATCCAACAAACCTTCCCTACTAGACTGGAGTAGAGAGAAGAGAAGCCAACTTAGGGCCGAAAAAGCACAAAGTCAAAGACAGAAGAAAATATCCGAGGAAGAACCTGAGATCATGTCGTAGGGATCAGAGATCCTAACTGAGGTTAGTCAATCAGTGGCAGCTCAACCATAATCAGAGGAACGAGTCACTGTCGATTAGACAAGAACTGTCATTTCTTTTTGTTAAAGAAATAAGACAGTCGGTACAAAAGCTACAATACAAGAATCATATAAGCTCAAGCCCTCAACTCGACCTGAGAAAACAACTGCGATTAGGCAAGGAAGGGTTATCATAGCATCGATGAGTTCACGCCTTCTATTCGAGTAGAGATCCTCACCCAAACTTGTATGTGAGAGAAGAAGGGATGAAGTAAGGAGTAAAGTTTTCTCCCCATCTCGCCCAACAACAAAAATGATAGATTCTTCAAGAACTTGGTTATATATATATATATATATATATATATATATATATATATATATATATATATATATATATATATATATATATATATATGATATGATATGAAAACTAGTATCGATAACAATATGATTGGGTATGTTTTCACTATATAAGACTTGATAATATTTACAGTTTTTTAAAAGTGTTATTACAAAACACAAAGGGAATTTATAGCGCTTTTAAAGTTAATGTTTTAAATGTTTATATATATATATATATATATATATATATATATATATATATATATATATATATATATATATATATATATATATATATTCTCTTTTAGTTATAAATATTGTGAAAATGATGTCGGAATGACAACGTATAATTCGTTTCTTGATCGGTAAGAAACTTACAATGGTAGAAAATAAGAAAATAATAAGAACACAATGAAATTGGTTATAAACTATTATTCTTTACTTTCTCTTTGAAACAAGATTACAAGTGTTACAAAATAGTAAATAACCTCTCTCACCCTAATTAGGATTTGCATTGTGCAATGATGAGAAACTAGTATGCTATTTATAAGAAAACTAACAAACTAACCTAATAGACTTTTATACACAGACCCATTACACAAGCTAACTTAGAGAACAATCTAACTTAAATAATTGGGCATAACAAACAGACCCAATTTGACATGCTAACAATCCTATCATATTTAGACTACAATATGTGAACAAACTTCGACGGTAATGTTAAGGTCCTGCCGAATTATCGAACCAAGAAGCTACCCTTCGACCATACTAGAGTTTGATCTAATATCTCACAAATCTCCACCTTGGAACAAACTCTATAATATCAAGTAAACAAACTAGCTTTCTTCAGGCAACTTTATCAACTGCATACGGTGGGAAAACTTGCAACTTGGTAATGTCTTGGTGATCATATTAACGACATTGTGATCTGTCGAAACCTTCAGCATTTGGATACCTCCATGTTCGATTACCCTTCTGATGAAATGCAACCTCACATCGATGTGCTTGGTTCACTCATGATATGCTGAATTCTTTAACAAGTGTATAGCATTTTGACTATCACATTTAACAGTGATAACTCGACTTTGAAGTTTTAGTTCCTTAGCAAAACCTTCAAGCCATAATGCTTCTTTCGTAGCTTCAGTGAAGGCGATATATTCCGCTTCAGTGGTTGATAAGGCAACAACCTTCTGAAGTGTTGCTCTCCAACTGATTATTATGCCAAACATAGTAAACACATATCCAGAAATAGATTTTCTAGAATCCATACAACCTGCATAATTAGAGTCGAAATACCCTTCGATTTCTGCTTTACTATTTTCACCACATGTTCCACCATAAATTAGGATTCTATTCAGACACCCATTTATGTACCTTAGAATCCACTTCAATGCTTGCCAGTGAGCCTTTCCAGGATTCGCCATGTACCTGCTTACAAGACTTACTGCTATTCATATAAGCTCTTTTGACCTCGATATTGGGACACTGGTCTGTACTCAACTTAAATTGAGGGTTTTTCGAAGTCACAATAGGCTTTAAATTCGACATACCAAAGTTATCGAGAATCTTCTGTAGGCATGTCTCTTGAGATAAGCATAACTTCGACTTCTTTCTGTCTCTTCGGATGTCAATCCCAAGAATCCTGGATGTCGCTCCCAGATCCTTCATATCGAACTCCTTATTGAGTTCAACCTTCACCTTCATTTCATCCTCGACATTGTTGCTTGCTATGAGAATATCATCCATATAAAGCAACAAAATAACAAATGAATTTCTAGGTTGAAATCTGAAGTAAACACGGTGGTCCAACTGACTTCTAATGAAACCTATGTGTGCCATGAACTTGTCGAATATCCTATTCCACTGTCAAGGAGATTGTTTCAGTCTATATAAAGATCTATTCAGCCTGCACATTATTTACCATGAAAATTGGTAAACAATCTTTAGTCTCCAAAAATGGTTTACTTTACAGGATCAACCAATGAATCCTAGGACATGTGCTCTTGTTAAATTATATTTGAAAGTCTATGAACACTTTGACAATGCCCATGATTTAAGAATGTTGTTTAAAGTTTAAAAGTAAATGCAGAATTTGTAAAGGAGTTGCAATAAAGAACTTCAAAGTAAATTGCAATAAGAAAGAATAATTGATAAACTGCAAATAACTTCAATTGAAATGAAAATATGGTGATTCATAAGTACATTCTTAATGAACTCGTTTCTCAAACACACTCAGATACTTGGAGTAATTTGTGAGTATTTTTACAATGATTGAACATGCCCGAAAATCCTATACACTAAGACCCCTATTTATACTAAGTCGAAAATGACTGTTATCAACGATCTTTTCTCCAAAAAAAAATGACACATTTTGCTTGCACGCCTTCATTACACCAGAGCTTTACACGCATCATTTTAGATGAATGGATAAGGACAAAAGACATATATCATCCTTATTCAAAATTTAAAACCTTTCGTCGAATGCAACCTCAATATTGCTTCCGTCGAAGTTGCAGTCTAAACTCGGAAATATTTCTAAGTCCTAAAACCAGCATTTCCCTCTTATACAAAGGACCTCTTCGACTAAGATCTCCTAAAATACTATCTGCCAAAGTCAAAACATCTTAAAAATATTTCTTTTTCCCATCATACTTAATCTAACCTTGGCGTCGAAATCTCAACTTACACACACATAATCTTCCTTATCCTTTTATGCATACCCTTCAGGTTTCCTCATCAGGATTGTTTCATCTATATCTCCATACAAGAAAGCAGTCTTCACATCCATTTGTTCTAGTTCTAGGTCGAACTGTGCTACTATGGCAAGTAACATTCCAATAGACTTGTGGTTCACAATAAGAGAGAACACGTCATTAAAGTAGACACCTTCTTTCTGAGTGAAACCCCTGCAACCAATCTTGCCTTGTATCTATTTGACGTCACTCATTTGATTCCTTCCTTAACTTTGAAAATCCACTTAAATCTGACTAATCTGGCTCCAGTAGGTTTCTTGATCAGTTACCAAGTGTGGTTATCATAAAGATACTTTATCGCATAGTTCATGGCCTTCAGCCATTCAGTCTTATTTCAACTCCTCATAACTTCCTTATACTCTCTAGGTTCTTCATTTAGAACCTCACTTGTAGAGATTAAGGCATAAACTATAAGATATGTATACCTAAGTCTTTGAGGTGGCTTGATGACTCTTCCCGACCTATCTCTTGCCAACAGGTAGTCATCGACAATTTCCTCATCTTCCTCAGTATCTTCAACATCTTGTGCTTCTTCAACTTGATCTGGGATATGCAATTTAGCATCGACATATTCCATCTCAACATGAATCTCTTCTTGTTCCATCTATTTTTCAGATATATGTGCACTTCGACTAATGTCATCAGTTTTCTTGAAAGCCATCTCAACTTCATTGAAAACTATATCTCTATTAGTGATACACCTCTTGTGACCTGGATTTAGGCATCATAGCCTATAAGCTTTGACTCCTTCAAGGTATCCCATGAACATGCATCTTAGAGTTCTATGTTCGACCTTGTCTTGCCTAATATGAGCATAGGCTATGCAGCCAAATACTCTAAGTTTGTCGAGATCTGGTGGATGTCCTAACCAAATATCTTCAGGTGTCTTCATATCTAACGCAGTCGAAGGACATATGTTTATCATATATGTTATTGTCGAAACAGCCTATGCCTGAAACACCTTATTTAACCCAGCACTAGTCAACATGCATCTAACTCTTTCTAAAATGGTTTGATTAAACCTTTTAGCCAAACTATTTTGTTGGGTAGTACCTGCAGTAGTTATGTGCCTTGCAATACCAGAGGTTGCACAAAAACTGTCGAACACCTCATTACAAAATTCAAGGCCATTGTCGGTTCTCAACCACTTGACCTTCCTGCTAGTATTATTTTCGACCAGAGTTTTCCAACTTTCGAAGTTCTCAAAAGTTTCATCCATAGTCTTCTGGATGAATACCCACAACTTTCTAGATTAATCATCAACTATGGATAGAAAATACCTTACTCCTGAATGTGATAGACACCTTGCAGGCCCCCAAAGATCAGCATGGATGTAATCAAGGGATCCATGTGTTCTTTGTTTTCCTTTATTGAACTTCACTCTACAAGATTTTCTAAGTACACAGGGTTCACAAAACTTCAGCTTTTCGACTTTGTCTCCACCAAGTAGATTTTGTTTCCCCAATTCGATCAGACCCCTTTCACTAACATATCCAAATCTCATGTACCAAATTTCTGTCTTCGACAAAGATTTCGTGGATGCAACATCTACAGAACCATTGACAACTTTAACCTCAAGGGTATACAAGCCTTGTTTCTTCACTCCTCTTAAGACTTCCTTAGACCCCTTCATGACTTTTAGAATACTTTTCTCTCCTTGGAAAATATATCCTTTCTTGTCGAATTCACCGAGAGAAATCAAATTTCTCTTCAAATCAGGTGCATACCTGACTTCAGTCAATAACCTTATTGACTCATCATGGAGCTTGAATCTCATAAATCCAACACCTGCAATCTTACAAACTTTATTATTTCCAAGCAATAAAGATCCACGATTTTGATCATATAGTTCCTCAAACAAGTCTTTGTTTGGAGTCATGTGCCAAGTACAACCTGAATCCATAATCCACTATTTACTTGAGTCGTCGCTTGAAACCACAAGAACATCGGATGAGTCAAAATCATCTTGAACAATGGTTGCGTTTCCATTATCCTTACCTTCATAATGTTTCAGGTGTTCAGGGCACACTTTTCTTGTATGAACCTCCTTATTATAGTAATAACATAGAATACCAGATGCCTCACCACTATAAGACTTCTACTGACTTTTACCATTCTTCTTGTCGAACTTACCATCTCTCTTTGTGAATTTTGACTTAACATACAGACCTTCACCAGTCGAAGATGGCATGTGCTTCTTTCGTTCGTTCAAATCCTTAGAGTACAAGACTGATTGAACTTCTTCAAAGGTCAGAGACTCTCTTCCATACAAGAGAGTTTCTTTGAAATGAACATGTGTTATGGGCAAAGCACACAATAGTAACAACGCTTAATCTTCATCCTCAATTTTTACATCGATATTTTTAAGATTAATAATAAGCTTGTTGAACATATCCAAATGCTTAGCCTGAACTTTGTCTTCACTCATCTTGAATGAGTACAGAGCATGCTTCAGGTATAGGCGATTGACCGATGATTTGGTCATGTACAAACTTTCGAGTTTCTCCCAAAGACCCGACGTCGTTGTCTCCTTTGAAACCTGTTGAAGAACGTTATCACCAAGGCTCAATAAGATGGCATTGTGGGATTTCTCTAACATAGTCCATTTTTCTTTATCCTTTAACGCAACGTTCATGGCTGCGGCTCCCCTCAACGCTTATAAACAACCATGTTGAACCAGTATGGATTTCATCTTCAAACGTCATTGACTGAAATCATTCACTTCGGTGAACTTTTTAATCTCATACTTTATTGACGACATCTTCTCCACGCTCACCGCACCAATTTATTGTGAAAATGATGCCGAAATTACAAGGTATAATTGGTTTCTTGATCGGTAAGAAACCCACAAGGGTAGAAAATAAGAAAATAATAAGAACACAGTGAAATTAGTTATAAACTGATATTCTTTACTTTCTCTTTGAAACAAGATTACAAGTGTTACATAATAGCAAATAACCTATCTCACCCTAATTAAGATTTGCATTATACAATGATGAAAGACTAGTATGTTATTTATAAGAAAATTAACACACAACCTAATGGGGTTTTACACACATGACACTATAAACGCAAATTTACAAGAAGCAAAGAGGATTTAGAGAAGAATCCATGATGATATTCTGACCTCAGCAACAAAGAATTGCGACAAACTTGATCTCGATGCACGCAAGGGCGAAATCAGATCAACCCTAGATAGAGAGTTTGATTATGGGCAACTAAGAGATGACCTGGCCATGTCAGCCAATATAGGGTTCGAACTTTCCTTATAGGTAAGGTCCCAGCTAGCAGAATGTAACTGTGATTTCGAGTCCTTGAAAAGGATCATGGCTACTCTGCTAGTACTATCCTGACCATCACGAAATTTTATTCAGGAAGGGACTTATGTTGGACCAATTTCATGGACAACGTGTACAACTATTTTATGTCAGATGACAGATTCTTGGGATAAATATCAGACTCAATGTCGGGGACATTATATACCTGAGAAAACCAGTTTGCAAGCAAGAAGATAAATGCAGAAAGTAAATAAATAACACAATAGAATTGTTAACCCAGTTCGGTGAAATCACACATACAATTGGGGGGGGGGGGGGGGGAACTCTACCCAAGAAAGGAAATCCATTATCTTGAATTAGTACAATTAGTCTTATAGGAAAATCAACCCCATGATATTCAATGCCTCTTCCAAATCCTAATGATTTTTTATTTAGTCGCCCCATAAATATGAAAACCCCTCTTACTTTATTTTAATCACAAATCCCAAGTGACACACTCAATAAATAGTTTCACTCAATCACTAATCCTAATTGATCAACACAATAAACATAATGTTAATGTTAAATTTACAAATTAACTAAACAAACCAAACTCTATACTTTGAGATATGAATGAAAACACTATAGTGGTGTACAAAAATAACACAAATAAAGACTCAAAGAATAAACCCTAACACACGAATATTCAACACTTGCACACATCAAACGTTAGGTTTGAGTCTCCTTAAATAGCAATGCTTCTTCTAGGTTTTTTCCAATTGGCATATCAAACTTTAGATCTCGTCCAAAATTATAGAGATTCTATTTTAATTTGTTCCATAAAAGTCTCCAAAAGATATAATTTGTTTTTAAATTCAAATTTAAATTTCCATTTTATTTTGATTTGATCATGTCCGATTTAACCAAACAAATATACATAAATGCATTACTAAAAGACATCAACAAATTTAATTGAGATCCAATCACAAAATCACGCTCAACACAACTACAACATTGACATGCTAACAAGGGACAAATGTTGTACACATGTTGGAACATCAGGTACCACATGTGTCTTCGTGATAGAAATCTGAATCTAGATCAACTCAAATAAAGTCTTTACTTGATATACTTCACTAATATTTTGCTATAAAACTGAACCAGACTTCTAGATCTTGGATTAAAGATCTTCTCATTAAGTGAAATAAATATCTTATAATTAAAACAAATCCCATTAAATGTCTTCATGGAATATTTGTTTAATTAAATCTTCATCATAGTCTTGGATAAAACTGAACCAAGTCTATCTTCAAAGCAAACCTAATTAAGTCTCAATTTTAATGCAAATCCAATCAAATTTTCCAACTCTAAATATTTTCAATTAATCCATATCTAATTAAAACTTCTTCAAGCTTATTGATTAATAAAATATTTTTAGCAAATATTACTGAATAATGTTTGCTAAAAGATACAACAACAAATCTTCCAGGAATCAAACATCAACGCGCACATATTCACTCACAAGTCTTGGTCTACAGACTGAGGCGAGATGCTGGAAAACATGGTGGAACATCCTGTTCCACATATTGCCTCTGTACATATGATCGGTCACCATTTCCATTGAATTCCCGCCGTTAATCCGACGTATTTTCATCACTCTGGTAAGATTTATGTTTGTTTTTAGTTGCATTTGAGTCAAGTATCAAGTTTTGTTGGTTTGGTATTACATTACATTCGATTACGAGTTTAAGTCAAAAAGACCTCGTTTATGCTTCGTTTGGGTAGTGTCATTGTTCCAGGTTCAAAAGCAAGAATGGTGAAGTTCGGGACACTCTGAAGGACGAAAATATGACAGAACAGCAGGTCAACACGGCCACCCGTGTGCCACCACACGGCCGTGTTGTTGGTCAAGCAGAGAAAAAGATGAAGCAGAAAACAGGGATCAACACGGGCACCCGTGTGTACACACACGACCGTGTTGATTAAAACAGTGCATTAACACGGGCACCCGTGTGTAGGGACACGACCCGTGTTGTTGCTACTGTAACAAATGCTGAAATTAATTAATGCAGGAGAAAAAACACGGGCGCCCGTGTGTACACACACGGCCGTGTTGATTGCACGCAGCCTGGAAAACCTAATTTTGCATTGTGAACCGATTCTTCTCATTAAGGGCAGTATGGACCTTTTGCTTGGAGAGGAGGCATCTGAAACTATAAGAAGGCTTGGAAGAGAAAGAAAAAGGACCTTTTGACAGACGAACGAAAGCATTACCATGGAGAAGATAGCAAATACAACGGATTCGAAGACGGCGAGATTCAACGGTAGCCACCATTGAAGATCAAATTCTCCTAATTCTTTGTAATGTCTAATCTTTACTTTATGAATTCTTTAAGTACTATGAGAGGCTAAACCCCCTGATGCTAGGGGGTGGTCCTGATGTTATCGTATGTTATGAATGTGAACCAATGATTCCTTGATTACTATGTTATGTCTTTCAATTTAATTGTGTGATGTTATTATGCTTTTGTATCGGACAAATACAAATTAATCTATGACTTCCAATTACAGGACTGTGATTGGTAGGGTTTTCACACAATTGGGTTTATGAATGCATCATCTAGGACTAGTAACTTTCATAAATTACCGTAAACCTTGATATATTGTATGATTAAAACCAATGATTAATTGAATGGACATTTGAGTAAGAATTGGTAGTTTAATAGTTTCTCACTTAAGGACTTAAGTAAGAACATTCTGAGGTTAGGTGATTGAATGTATCATAGGCATTAAGGAAATCGGGATAAATTCATAACGGGCTAACTCAACCACTTACCCTAGCATCTTTTATCTTAATCAGTTATTTTTACTATCTTCGTGTCACTATTCGCAATTCCAAAACAAACCAACCATTATCTTTTTGTTTGAATAGAATCGAATTGAAATAAGTAATTCCTACGCAATCCTCGAGATCGATACTGGGAAATAAACTCCCTATTACTACATCGATGAAAATAGTACACTTGCTATTTTTCCGATCAAGTTTTTGGCGCCGTTGCCGGGGATTGCCAAACTACATATTTTAATTTTTATTCTATCGAAATTTTGTTGCTCGCCAACCAAAATTTTATCTGTGACAATTTTGTTATTCAATTTTAATCTTTGTCTAACTTGTTTATGCGAGGTAAGTCCTCAGCTGATTTTCATTTTGACGCAGAACCAGAGAGAACATTGCGGGCAAAGCTCAGAGAAGCTAGAAGAAAGAAACTGGCAAACTCTGACAGCGAAGAACCGGCCACACCGAGAACACCAGCTTCCGTTCACTCCGAAAAATCTGAGTCAAACACAGATTCCCATCCAGACACTGTAAACATGGCTGCAGACCCACCTCCACCGGAGAGACTTTTAGGTGACTATGGCAGACAGAATAATCCAGCAGTGCGGTTGACCATTGTGAATCAACCTGTTAATGTTGCTCACTTCCAGTTACACCCGTCTACTATCCGCCAGTTAGAAAGCAAACCTTTTGCAGGAAAGATCAATGAGGATGCAAACAAGCATCTGCAGAGGTTTCTGACTATGACTACATCACTGAAAATTGATGGGCATTCTGAAGAGGCAAAGAGATTGGTCATGTTTCCCTTCACGTTATCTGAGGACGCCGAGGAATGGTTCTATGCCCTACCTGCAGGAAGCATTACTACATGGCAACAAATGGAAACAGCATTCTTGAATGAGTATTTTCCTGCTTCTGTGTATATCCGTAAGAGGTATGACATTGTGAATTTTAAACAGAAAGAAGGAGAGACACTTGGAGATGCCTACAAAAGATTCAAAAGATGTTTAGTTGCATGTCCTACACATAATCTGGATGAAACTGAACAAATGCAGAATTTTGTAAATGGGCTGAAGATGAAAACTAAACAACTCATTGATACAGCTGCTGGTGGCTCGTCTAATTTTTCTACAGCAACCGGTATCAAAAAAATCATCGAAGCTATTGCAGCAAATGAGCATTTGGAATTGTATGACCGTACTGTAAATCAGCCGGAGGGAAAAATTGACTTGAAATTAGCAAATCAGGTAGTGAAAATGGAAGACCAGATTGCTGCTGAGGTTGAAAGGAGATTGAAAGCTATGAATTTAGGTACCCAGACTGTTGCTCAAGTTCAGCCGGTTCCGACCATGATTTGTGAAATTTGTAGTGGACCACACAATACTGTTCATTGTTTTGCAACACCGCAACAGATTGAAGAAATAAAATTTTTAAAGCAGAACAATCCCTACTCCAACACATACAATCCGGGGTGGAAAAATCATCCCAACTTTGCATGGAAAGATCAAAGAGGGAACGTGCAACAGCAGGCACAAGGTCAATATCAAAATCAATATCAGCAGCAGCAACAACAGGTACCTCAGAAGGCAGATTGGGAGATTGCAATTGAAAAGATGGCAGCTCAAAATATGCAATTTGAAGAAGAGACTAGAAACAATCAGAAAAACACCACCGCCTCCCTAAGGAATCTCGAAGTTCAGCTGGGGCAGATAGCACAACAACTGTCAAGTTCTAGAACACCAGGTTCCCTACCTAGTGAAACAGTTCAAAATCCAAGAGGTCAGGAGAATGTTAACATTGTCACGACGACAGAGAAAGAGGTTGCTAAGAAGAAAAAAATTATATCACCGAGCGAGCCGACTAAAGAAGAAACTACAAAAGGAACTAAACCGGTGATTAAGTTGCCCTACCCTCAGAGAGTGACAAAGAAGGAACCTAGTGAGTCAGACTTCGAGAAATTCATAAAAATGTTTAAAAGGATTGAGGGTCATATGACTTTGTTTGAAGCACTTGAAAGGATGCCCATGTACAAGAAATTCGTGGAAGAGGTAATGGCTGAAAAGAAACCAACCACTGAAGAACAGGTATCTGGTAAGGAACACTATAATGCAAACTCCCTGGAGCAGAACATTCCTAACAAACAAAAGGATCCAGGAACCGTCACAGTACCGTGCACAATCAAAGAAAGAACCTTCAAAAAGGTACTAATAGATTCGGGAGCCAGTGTGAATCTGATGCCATTATCGGTCTATCACAGGTTGGGTATTAAAAATATTAGTGATATAAAAACCAATCTGAAGTTTGCGGATCACTCAAGGAAAGATGCATATGGTATAGCTGCAGATGTGCTGGTAACAATAGCGGACTTGACTTTCCCAGTTGATTTTGTAATCCTAGACATACCTGAAGACAATGAGGCAACCATTATTCTGGGTCGACCTTTCATGAAGACGAGTCGATGCAAGCTCGACATGGATGAGTGCACGCTAACCTTGAAAGTTCACAACAAGGAAATAACATTGAATGCTATTGAAAATCAGGAGATGGAAGAAAATACAAAATCTCAGTATCAAGTAGGCTTAATCAAGACATTGAATACTATCAAAGGCTCACCACTGCCAGTAGCCACCCGAAATGGAAAGATTCCTAACACTGAAAGGATAGTTAAAAAGGAATCGTGGTACAAAGGAGTCCACACTGATAAAAGAGACAATTTCCGTGTTGTAGACAAGAGGTGCAACAAGGTTTTGAACCTGAAATACCCCCCATGATAAGGGAAATGAACCGTCGAGACATGCGACGTTAAACGAAGCGCTTCGTGGGAGGCAACCCACGCGTTTGATTTCTAATTTATTTCGTTTTTATTTTTTTGGTGTGTGCTAAAATTTTGTGTAGGGGAGGAGGAGAATTAAAAGGGCAAAGTCACAAACACCTCCAAGTGGAAGGAAATTACACAAGTGCATTAAACCAACAGTAGTCGCTGTGAGTCCCCTTAGTATCTGGATTTAAACATTGAGGTAAATGTTTAGTTCAGGTGTGGGGGGGTTTTCCTTTCATGTTTTATTTCCATCGCTTTTGTTTTTGTTTGTTTTCGTTGTTTACTTGTGTGTACAGAGTGATGAGAAATGGTTGGACGAATCCGGGATCAATGGTAGTGGATGAATGACACCCCTCATACTTATTCTGATATGGCACCCCGGAAGTTGATGCAACCATGAGAAGGTAAAGTCGGACACAATTTGGTGACACTAGACCAAGAGAGCGGTATGGAAAGACCAAGTCAGGAAAGAACCACATAACACGAAGAGACTTCAGAGCTTGCAAGCTAACCAACATGGTGAGATCACAAAAAGCCAAACACGAAACATCAATATGAGAGTTCAGCCAGGTATAACTTTATCACTCTGATTTTGTGTATGTTCTGTTGACACGTCACAGCATGACAACACACACTGAGGCAAGTTGTTTGTTTAGCCAGGGCCTTTCTAGCCATCCCTATATGTATGTTTCCCTTCGTAAACCCCGTTGAGCCTTAGCCATTTGATTCATTGTAAACCCCATGTTAAAGTTTAACCATTATTCATCGTAAACCCCCTGTTAACTTTTAATTATCCATTCCCTTTTGTGTCATAACTCGGTATGATTGTGTGAATTGCAAGATGTGCAATGAAAATAAGTTTGGGGTGAAAATTTTGAAAGGGAAGGCAAGTGCATAGGATGAGATCATACAAAAAGAAAAACAGTATGTATGTCCTTTATAAGAAAAAAAAAGAAAATAAGAAAAGAAAAAAAATGCACTTGCCGAGACCTTAGAGATATGAAAGGCTCGGAAAGAAAAAAAAAGAAGAAGAAAATAAGAAAAGAAAAAATTGCACTTGCCGAGACCTTAGAGTCCAACAGATATGAAATGCTCGGAAAGTTGAGTAGAAAAAGAGGCAAAAGAGTTTTTACCCCAAAAATATATGTGATGCACAGGAAAAGAAGAAAAAGTGCACAATATGATTACCGAGTTCAAAACCCTTTGTTACCCAATTTTTTTGTTTATCCCACCGTACCCAAGCCCCGTTACAACCTGAAAAGACCTCAAAAAGTGTGTGAAATCTGCTGTGGTAATGACATTAGAATGTGTTCAAAGTTAAGAGTCTGATACTGTATACTGTGCTGTGAGTGTACGTACCTAACCCCGAGAGATATTGTGAGTGAGTGAAAAGCTTGCAGGTGAAGAGGTTTCTGATGTGGAAATATGGTAAACTGCCTGAATTGGAGAGACCTGAAACTCGATTGGAAAGGAAGAACACAAATGGTGAAAGACTAGGTTGCATTGTGGAAAACGAATTCGGAGGTGACCTTTGTTTGGACTCAATACATCACTTGAGGACAAGCAATGAGACAAGTTTGGGGTTGTGATCGGTCACCATTTCCATTGAATTCCCGCCGTTAATCCGACGTATTTTCATCACTCTGGTAAGATTTATGTTTGTTTTTAGTTGCATTTGAGTCAAGTATCAAGTTTTGTTGGTTTGGTATTACATTACATTCGATTACGAGTTTAAGTCAAAAAGACCTCGTTTATGCTTCGTTTGGGTAGTGTCATTGTTCCAGGTTCAAAAGCAAGAATGGTGAAGTTCGGGACACTCTGAAGGACGAAAATATGACAGAACAGCAGGTCAACACGGCCACCCGTGTGCCACCACACGGCCGTGTTGTTGGTCAAGCAGAGAAAAAGATGAAGCAGAAAACAGGGATCAACACGGGCACCCGTGTGTACACACACGGCCGTGTTGATTAAAACAGTGCATTAACACGGGCACCCGTGTGTAGGGACACGGCCCGTGTTGTTGCTACTGTAACAAATGCTGAAATTAATTAATGCAGGAGAAAAAACACGGGCGCCCGTGTGTACACACACGGCCGTGTTGATTGCACGCAGCCTGGAAAACCTAATTTTGCATTGTGAACCGATTCTTCTCATTAAGGGCAGTATGGACCTTTTGCTTGGAGAGGAGGCATCTGAAACTATAAGAAGGCTTGGAAGAGAAAGAAAAAGGACCTTTTGACAGACGAACGAAAGCATTACCGTGGAGAAGATAGCAAATACAACGGATTCGAAGACGGCGAGATTCAACGGTAGCCACCATTGAAGATCAAATTCTCCTAATTCTTTGTAATGTCTAATCTTTACTTTATGAATTCTTTAAGTACTATGAGAGGCTAAACCCCCTGATGCTAGGGGGTGGTCCTGATGTTATCGTATGTTATGAATGTGAACCAATGATTCCTTGATTACTATGTTATGTCTTTCAATTTAATTGTGTGATGTTATTATGCTTTTGTATCGGACAAATACAAATTAATCTATGACTTCCAATTACAGGACTGTGATTGGTAGGGTTTTCACACAATTGGGTTTATGAATGCATCATCTAGGACTAGTAACTTTCATAAATTACCGTAAACCTTGATATATTGTATGATTAAAACCAATGATTAATTGAATGGACATTTGAGTAAGAATTGGTAGTTTAATAGTTTCTCACTTAAGGACTTAAGTAAGAACATTCTGAGGTTAGGTGATTGAATGTATCATAGGCATTAAGGAAATCGGGATAAATTCATAACGGGCTAACTCAACCACTTACCCTAGCATCTTTTATCTTAATCAGTTATTTTTACTATCTTCGTGTCACTATTCGCAATTCCAAAACAAACCAACCATTATCTTTTTGTTTGAATAGAATCGAATTGAAATAAGTAATTCCTACGCAATCCTCGAGATCGATACTGGGAAATAAACTCCCTATTACTACATCGGTGAAAATAGTACACTTGCTATTTTTCCGATCAACATAATACATCATGTTCTAGATGTTGGAACACATGCTGGAACATCTTGTACCACATGCTTCCTCTACACAAAATACATCTTGTACATACCATGTTATTTTGCATAATTCAGCTAACCCAAAAAAGAACAACATATCACTAGAGGAGACATTATATCTCTACCCAGCAGTGGACGAAGAAGAAGTAAGTATTATCCTTATAAGAGAAACAAACAACAGGAAGATCGAATGCCATATGTGATATGGGCATACAACATGACCCCACAATCTACAATATGGGAATCTTCATATTGACTTACATACGGGGGTTGAAGCAATGATCCCGATAGAAATCAAAGAACTGACATGGAGAAAAGCTAACCCCCTTTTCGATATGACGAATAATGCCGCCCATGGAGAAGATGTAGATCTTTTAGAAGAAAAAATACTGAAGGCCGCCCTAACGAGTGTGATTGTCCAGTAAACTACAACTTTCATACAACTGCCACGTACGACATATGGGATTTCAGTCAGGGGATCTAATTCTACAGAGAGTTGCCATCGGGGGCAAGAATGCTCGAGATGGTAAGCTAACAGCAAATTGGGAAGGGCCTTATAGAGTAAAATAAATCACCGGGCGATGAGGATATCACTTAGAATTGCTGGAAGGAGAAAAAATATTGAGAACCTAGAATGTCGCTAAACTTAAATGGTATTACATTTAAAAATAAGTCTAAAAGCTCTGATTGTATAAACCCCGCCTATATAGAACTAACAAATGTTTTGAATAAAACCATTGTCTATTATACTTCTCTTGCCTATTTTATTTATTCGTTTTCCCTTTCAGGGTAGTAGAGCTCCAACGTCCAGAGGTGCTGTCAGAGACGCTTTGCACGTCCTACTAGAATAATCAATACCCCCAGTGCCCAATGCGCCTATAAGAGTTTAGGGGAAATTTCAGAGACGTTTTACACGTCTTACTACAACAACCAATTCCCCTAGTGGTGCTATCAGAGACACTTTGCACATTCGAATACAACATTCAAATATCCCATTGTCAAAGAAATACACGCTTTTACGCGTAGCTGACTGTAACACCTCAAAATTTGCCCTCCTCTCTTGGGACTAGCTTAGCATATTGCATTTAATTTTGTAGGACCTTAGTCATTGCATCTTTGTATATCATGTGGAGACAATGAGCAAGTCATCCTCCTAGGTCTTGCTCAGAAGATGGAGAGGTTAAAAGATTCAAGCCTGAGGGTCTCATGAATTGATCACTAGCCATCTGAGGGTTTGTGCTTCAATTAGGGTTTCTTGGTTCCTCAAGGAGATTGATCATCATCTTGGTTGAAGTGGTACATCACCATCATCATGGTCTTATCATCACCAAGAAGTTCATTATTCCTGATTAGATTCCTTGGGATTAGGGTTTTGACCTCTGGTCAACCCTAATCAGTTGCATTATGCCAGTCAGGGTTTTTTCAAGGAGATGAGGTCTTCATTGAGATGGGGATCACCATATGGTTGTATTGAGTTTGTATAAGCTAGGGTTTCATTTTGGAGCCATTTCATCAGGAGGTTGAGGCTCAAATTCATCTGTGCATGACCAAGCCATCTATCTATCAACTAGAAAAGTCAACCACAAGTCAACTGTTGGATTTGGAGGTGGGAAGTGATTAGAAATACTTCATTCATGTTCAAACAAGTCTCAGTTGACATTTCAAACATCAACATTGAAGAAAATAAAGTCAGGACAAAACTTTCCAAAAATAGAAAGTGACTTGTAATTTGAAATTGCCAAAAATGGAAAGGTTTTCAACTCAAGATTACATCATCAAGAAAGCTTCAAATGAAATTTTGTTGAACATGAAAGTTGTAGATCTTGTTCTCCCATTTCCAAAAAGTCCAAGATCATGGATTTCTCATGTATGGTTGAAGAGATATGGATCAATCTTGGTCAAATGAACATTGAACTTCAAAGGAGCATAACTTTCAAACCATAAGTCCAAATGAGATGGCTCTTTTTGAAACATTCTCCTTTTAACCTCTAGTTTCCAAAATTGCCATTACATGGCATGCATTCCATTCACATAAATATTTGAAAATTCAATTCATTTTGGAGGGAAAAATTCAAGTTCAAAATTGGTGAATTATTTGAACATGGCATTACTTCCATTGGCTCCAAAATGGTTTTTTGAGAGAAAATGAATGCAAATTCGTGCACTATTCACATGCATCCCATGCATAAGGGTGAAATTCCAATTTTTGCAAAACACCTCCAAACTTAACCATTTTTCATTAGCACTTGGTTTAATTTAATTAATCATGATTAGTGAAGCATATATAACACAAATCATAACAGAATTTTCACATTTCCCAATTCTAGATCTAGAATTCTCAAAGTCTCTCAAAATTCTCTCTCATTTTTTTTTCTCCAAATTTCTTCACATCTCATGCATTTTTCTTGATCAATTCATCATCTAGTATCATTGTGGAGCAAGATTGAATCAAGATTCAAGTGATTTCGTGTAGTTTGAAGCATATCCAAAGCTTGAGTTCATCAATGGTGGAATCAAAATTCTGTTGAATCAAGACCAATTGGACCTCAAACATTCTTCCAAACACTTGTACAAGCTTGCTAGAGGAAGATTGAAGCATTGTAAGGCCAAGAAAACGCGAAATTCCAAAGCTGCACTTCAAGAGGTCACTTTTTCGACTTCCTTAATTCTTGAAATTATTGTATGATTCTTGTAGATCTTTTAATGGTGATGATTCTGCAATTTGAATCGAGTGATTTGGTGGAATATCCATGAAGTTATGATGGATTAAAGTTCTATGCATGAAACTTAAGTTGATCGATTCTCATGATTTAGGATGTTTTAAGCTTAGTTATTAGTGGATTTGTGATGTACAATGCAAGATCTAGCTATTCATGTGCTTAATTTGAAAAACTAAGAAAATTGTTCTTGATGATGGTGATGATGTTACTGTGCGCGCGCGGGTTTGCTGGAGAAGAAGATGAACACATTTAGGCCACGGTTTCAAAACCGTTGCCTTTGCTCCTTAGGGTTAGAGCGCTAACGTCTGCATGGGACGCTCATGCATGCGTCCTGGTTGGCCAGGCTTGGCGCGCCAATTCTCATTCAAAAGTGTGCCGGGTTCGAATCCTGGCAATGTTTATTTTCTAATTGTTTCATTTCATTTCTTTCCACATGTTCATGCTTGCTCCTTCATGTTTTTTTCATTTTTTTTCTCACTTTAAAAATTCATAAGTAAATGAATAATCATCCAAAAAACATGAGGATTTTTGCATTGTTTTCCTTATTGTGTCTAGTATTTTTTGGTTATTTTTCCAGAAATTGTGCTCGGATGGAAATTAATTTTGCTTAGGGTTTGTGTGCATGTGTCATATTTTGTATCTTGCTTGCCATATTTCTTGTGAAATGATGAGATTTAATCCAATGATTTTGAAATTTTGTATGCTTAAACTAGACATCTTGCTGGACATTTTGGTGTTGAGTTTGCATTTTTATCATTTGTGGTTGCTGAGATATGCTCATGTTAATGTAGGTGTGACAATGTGTGTCACACCTTTGCTTGCTCAACTTGTCTAAATTATTTGCCTTGCCAAATGAATTCCAATTGATGTGATTTTTTGTATGGTGCTTCCTATGCATGTTGTGAATGCTCATGAATATTCTTGGAATTTTTGGAATCATTTCTGATTTGTTTGAGATTTTTCGTTCTGGATTGTCATTTGTGAACTTTTGAATAGTCTTGAACTTCAATGATTTGTGAAATGCTGGTGCTTTATCATATGAATGTGAAATTTTGCACATTGTTTCTAGACATGTTGAAGTTTGTTGTGGCTTTGGTTTGAGGTCTTTACCATGTTCCAATTCTGTTTTAGGCTTGTGCTAAGTTGATGTGCCAAGTTGTGTCTCATTTGAGCTTGTTTTGGTTTCCTTGACTTGATGAATTTTATTACCATGCTTAATCATGTCCAAATGCCTTGATTGTTTGTGTAATGATCATGTTTTGTGTTCTATTTAGCCATGATTTTTATTGAGATTAATTGAATCATTTTGGAATTAATGTGCATTTGTTCATTCTGTTGCTTCAATGTGCTTTCAACTTGCATACCTTGCCATGATTGATTTGTGAAATGAATTTGGTTGATGCTATTGACATGAGACCTTTTGGATTATGTTCTTAATTGATTGAGGTTGAGTCATGTTGAATTTCATGTTCTGTTTTGAATTATTTCTCCTTCTTTGACCCTAGGCCTTGTCCTAGTGGTTTGTGCTTATGTTTGAGCTTTGTTTTCAAGATAAGAAGCACATGGCCATGAGGGGATTGATTCACTTGCTTGAGTTGACTAATTGGTTAATGTTGACTAATCTTGAGTTGTTTTGTAGGTGGTTCTTAGCTCATTTGAGTTGAGCTTGTGCTTTGCACATTGTTGCATTGTTTGTTTGATTGTGTACTGTTGACTGTTGACTATTGGTTGTCTGTTTGACTGTTTGAGTTGTATACTGATTGAGTTGGATTGTTTTCAGGTACATTAGTTGCTTAAGTTCTTTTGAACTTGCTTTTGCTTGGTTGCTTAAGCATTGAGGTATAATTTCTTTGACTTCATGTAGTCTGGAAGACCTGTCCTGTTACTTGGGCAGGCACCTGTCTGAAGCCCTCCTTAAGAGGCAATGCTTGTGTTTGTTTACTTTTGTGCCAAGCAGGAAAAGACCTCTATGAGGCAATTGGCAGATAAAAGAGATGTGCAATCCATCTTCTGCTATTCAGTGAGTCATCCCTTTGCTCACACACCTTGTGTTGATGCATTGTGAATATCAACCCAAGATCTTTGTTAAGTCAGTCATATGTGGAGAAGAGTTCCAACTTTCTGAACTCCCACACTTTCATTTGTCTAAAGCTCTCCCAGGCCAGGGATAAGAGCTGTGAGGTCTTACCCTGACTTCCCGTTTCATCTGTTTCACCCTAACTCTCAATGTTAGGGTTAAGAGCTAACTACACCCGATTCCAGTTGGCTTGTGTTTCACAGCCTAACCTTGTGTGAGCCCACTTTGTTTGTATATAGTGTGTGCTAATTGTGTGTATGTTTGCTTTGCTTTGACCTGTTTAGGATAGCTTGCTGCCTGTGCAAGTTAGATAGAAACCTCAACCTAGGACCATTGTGGATTACATGATAACTATTAGGCTCGAGTCAGTCTCCCTTCTAGTTTGTCATTTCCCAGTCTCTGGTTAGGAGAAAGTTTCTCCCCTGTTTAGGGGAACTACGTTGCCCTGATCCTCATACCAGATGAGGTACGTAGGCAGGAGGTCGTACGAGATCTCTCTGGGCACCCTTTTTTTCTTTTTGTGTGTGTTTGCTTGACAGTTATTAGGCTCGAGTTCCAGACTCCCTATTAACTTGTTTGTTTGTTGCCCTTCTTGTGTGTGTTAGGAGATGGATGTAAGACCAGCGATTGGCATTTCGTATCCTATTGGTGTTTGTTGTGTGGAGTCCGACATAAGTCCAGCGATTGGCAGTTGGTTTCCAGTGTGGGTTTGTTTGGTTCGGAGTCTGATGTAAGTCCAGCGATTGGCATTCGGTTTCCATGTTTGCCTGTTTGTGTGTGTTTTGTTTCGGCGTGCGTGAGCCGAACTACGGTAGCTCTGATTCTCATTCCAGATGAGATACGTAGGCATAGGATGCGATATCCTAGCGAGCCCTTTCCCCTCTTCTCCCACCTGTGTTTGTTTCCAGTGTGTGTGTGTGCATTCTTTCGAGCAGTGTTTAGCAACCTTTCTTCTATTCTTTTGAGCGTGGATCCCGTCGAGTACGACGGATGCGTAGGGGTGCTAATACCTTCCCTTCGCATAACCGACTCCCGATCCCATCTCTCTTTGGTCGCGAGACCATGTCTTTTCCAGGTTTACTTCGAGCGTTTCCTTTCCCTCCGTTGGGATAAATAACGCACTGTGGCGGCTCTGTTTGTTTTGTTTTTGCCCGTCGGTTGTTTTTCGCGGATGCGACACTGACGCACCCCCACCTTCGGATCTAGCCAATCCAAGAACAACCATGGTAAAGCTAGAGACGTCCACCTCAATCAAAGTCATTCCTCGAGGGCAGGGACGTGGATACTATTCCTTTTTCTATGAACGATCCTCTATGAGTGGAGCATTGTACAAATATAGAGGAATAACCCCATCTCACCAGAAAAAGGCAAAGGCGAATAGCCAAAATTTTAAATACATTAAGGTATTTAAAAAGTACAAAACAATCACATATAATGTTATTCGTACATGTATTTGGCAGAATAATACATGATAAGGTAATCAAAGATGGCAGATGGAACCACAGAACCAAGAAGCTCTGAAGCTAAAGATTCCAATTGATACAAGACATTCCAGAAAGCACCCTTCTTCAAGGAATCGATATCAAGATACTGGGCTTCTAGCGCGATTAACTGACCCTGAAGAGTTTCCTCTCTTACCAACATCATCTTCTCCCATCCGGCCAACTCTTCCACATTACCTCGGATAATGAGGGATGCAATTTACGCTTCAACTGCACCCCGAGAAACATCATCCTTCATCTTCTTAAGTTGATCCTCATGGGTCTCCACCTACTCAGCTGAAGATCCATACATACGCCTTTCTTCAAACAACATAGTCCCATGCTTTACATGACCTTGCAGTTTCATACGATCATTCTCAAGACTCCTCTTCTTCGCCTCAGCAAAGTCACCTCGAGCCTTCAATGTATACACCTCATGGGGAACAACATAGGAATCTAAAAAAATCTTTGAGGTTAACAACTAAATGGGTAAGGAGAGGCACTACCTTCATCACATAGGTAGTTATCTCCTTTGCTAGTTCAAATCACCCAGAGTGAGAGAGTCAACAAACGAAAGCGTAACCTTTGGTAGTAATAAGGATTTTTAATCTCCCAGATTATCGAAGAAAAGGATCAGCCAACAAATAAGGAAAACAAGAAGGAACACCTTCTGATCCTTTGGCTACATCTCCTTCCCTGGAACGAAAACAGGCTCATGGACTAAATACGACTGCTCGACCCAAGAATAATCTTCTACGGTGATCGCCACCATCAACACTGATGAGACAAGCGAGATTGGAAGATTCAAGGAATGAGGTGAAGCGACACAGAGAAGATAAGAAAATACGAAACAACTACAAATTGATAAATGTCACCTAAACTCTTTTATCCAAAATTACATGAGGATCAATGGCCTTGATCAAACCATATGGGGGTAACATTCTTCTTGTCCCATTGGTCTCATCGATCAAAAAACACTCAAGTGACCTAGATAGGGAAATCGATTCTTAACCCACGTATCTGGGTGACGTATTGATAACTTGGAGAGATAGCAAACCAGAAACAAAGAAACATTAAATGCTCTGATTATTCATGCAAAGTACTCCAAAAGTTTTTGAATTTGTATGCATCCAGGGTACGTCTTCAATACGACGAACAATACTGCTAAAAGATTTCCTTGTCCTTAGATTCTGGGAAGTCTTAGGGTAACTTGTTTTGGGCCGACCATATCCCCTTTTGCCCGACCACCATGAGCCGCAACATCTCGGATCTAAGTCATACATTTGTTACACTTCTGGGGAATTCCTTTGACCATTAGACCCCCAGAAACCCGGTAGTAGGGGATTTTCACCCTCAATGCATCCAACGGTCCTCCGTATTCTGCGCCAAGATAACAACGAGGTAGTTATTATGCTCACCTATATATGCGGATGACGCCATTTCAGGTAACAAGTTTCAAACAAAATTTGAATACTCTCTCACCATTCATATACCGACTTTGACGTTAGAGTGCTAACCTTGTTGGTACACTCTCTGCTTCGTTGCATCAAAAGCTTCCCTCTGTCGCAACTTCTATGCCTCTAGACATTTCTGGTTCCGGAACAGAACAATATTAATCAATGGAATATATGAATATGATTGGCTAGATCCATTTGCATAAATTTTTATTCCACGCATATAATCACATGTATACAATCACAAATTTAATAAATTATTAATGTACAAGTATATAAAAAATTAAAACGATTCTAAATTATATAATATATGCTTTTATACTACATGTAAAATTATAATTGATATTACATGATATTAGAATACACTTACTTGTTGAATCCATGACAATTAATTCTTTAGAATGATCGAAATATTTGACTGATTCGTCCTTTCCCTAATCACGTGCTTCAATATTTTGAGTTTTCAATGAGGCAGACCTCAATCAAACATATTATGTGTGACGAAAAATGAGACCTAGTCAATCTATTTATAAGATAACAACCTTAGTATCATCCATCATGGATCCTAGATGTTGAGCTTACACTATGTTCTACACAAATCAAAATTAGTGCACAAAGGCCATTATTATTGTCATGCTTAAGCATATTCGAATGGATCATATTTACAATATTTGTAACAACCCGTATAATATATATCTAGAATAATATCATACAAGTGTTAATTTTGGTACTAACACAACATAAGTTCCTAATGGTATCATTATATACACATGTCCAAACTAAAATATGAAACTATGACAATTAATTCTTTAGAATGATCGAAATATTTGACTGACTCTTCCTTTTCCTAATTACGTGCTTCAATATTTTGGGCTTTCAATGAGGCAGACCTCAATCAAACATATTATGTGTGACGAAAAATGAGACCTAGTAAATCTATTTATAAGATAACAACCTTAGTACCATTCATCATGGATCTTAGATGTTGATCCTACACAATGTTATACACAAATCAAAATTAGTGCGGAAAGGCCATTATTATTGTCATGCTTAAGCATATTCGAATGGATCACATTTACAACATTTGTAACAACCCGTATAATATATATCTAGAATAATATCACACAAGTGTTAATTTTTGGTACTGACACAACATAAGTGCCTAATGGCATCATTATATACACATGTCAAAACTAAAATATGAAACTATGGCACATCTTATACAATAATTCCTAAAACAAAGACCTAAAGTCTATGTACAATATCTTCACAATCCACAATAGAAGATCACAACAGTCAGAGTCCTTTGAAAATCATCCTGCAACCTCTTAGGTTCAACCTGCAAATAATACTTGAAAAACAACAACAATAATGGGATGATATAATAATTTTACTGAGTTCTCATATCCTATGGGTCCACTCAGCTCTACAGGATTTATAATCGATTTCCTAACTTAAGTCGTTCAAAGAGAATAAAGACTTAAGCAACTAGGGGATTATCGCATTGTATGGAAACATGTACTTATTTAGAAACCATACCAAGGCATTTTCCCCCGGCCAACCCTATGTATAGGATTCTTGACACGGGTCAGATCCTTGTATCATGCTTTGACTTTCTTGTGGATTTCAGATTCTTCCATGGGACTCATACCCAATCTAAGAATTTTCGCTCCGTATGGGACTTAACACCCATTACGATCCTTATTCCTCATATGGAACATTAACCCACTTTATGTTCCATATCTTATGTGGGACTCTAATATATTTGGTTGCACTATAAGACTTTAACCCAATTGGTTGATCATATGGGACTCCAAGCTATTTGGTTGAACATGCGAATCAATAATGCATATATCCCAATTCTTAATTTTTATAAGCACTAAACTTTGGGACGAGCATGACAATGGGGTTATTTCTGAATACATGACTAGTTCATCAATCATAGTGTGATTGTACTCGTCAATCACTAGGTGATCTTACTCACCTATTCCTAACATCTACTCCTGTTCCATACAAAGCATATTAGTTCGTGACTAAGCTATAATTCTAGCGACTACTTGTCCACGACACACACCGAGGTACCTTTGCGTCCAAGCATCGCCACATAACTTAATTCCATAACCTAGATTATCTTGCTAGTTCATTCACCTAGTTATACTTCTAGGTTTCCTCACTCATAATTATAGGATTTTAGTCATGTTATTACACAAACAACATCATAACCATTCATAACACAATTCATATCATACATGCATAAAGCACACATGGTGATATAACACATTACAAAACCATAGTCAAGGCTATTACAGAACCCGCCTCAATCTAACTTATTCCACTTTCACGCCACAAGGCAAACATCTGTCCGATCATCCTATGGTGGGGTTAACCTGACTCAAAGGGAAATGTATATTGGAATAACTCGTAGATACTTATCTCTATAATGTGGTTCTCTATGTTAGCTTCTTAACATATTCATTCGTACATCATTCACTACGCCAAAAACTGGAATAGACAGCGCCCCTTAGAGGGCGCTTTATTACAAAAGCGCACTCTAAAGTGAAGAGAAAAAATAAGGAGCATACTATTGGAATAGACAACGCACTTTAGAGGGCGCTTTTGTAACAAAGCGCACTCTAAAGTGAAGCGAAAAAATAATGAGGAAATGGAGGGACACCAATAGAGGACGCTTTATTGAAAGCGCCCTCTAAGGGTAACCTTAGAGGGCGCTTTTTAAAAAGCGCTCTCTATGTCCATGTACATTTCCAGTTTATAAGGCGCTTTTGGAAAGCCTTAGAGAGCGCTTTTAGAAGCGCCCTCTTAGGCCCCCTTTAGAGGGCGCTTTTGTAACAAAGCGCCCTCTAAAGTGAAGCCAAAATAATAATAATGAGGAAATGGAGGGACAACAATAGAGGGCGCTTTAGTGAAAGCGCCCTCTAAGGTTACCCTTAGAGGGCGCTTTTAAAAAAGCGCTCTCTAAGTCCATGTACATTTCCAGTTTAGAAGGCGCTTTTGGAAAGCCTTAGAGGGCGCTTTTTTCAGAAGCGCCCTCTAAGGTCCCCTTTAGTAAACATTAAAATTATAACATATACTGCATGTCTCTTTATTTTCCCTCTTTATCTGTAACTGGGTTTTCTCTCTACTGCGATTACTCTCTACTGCGATTACTCTGGTCCTCCGTTCGTTCTCCCTCCCTCACCGTCATCGTCGCCGTCGCCTTTTTCTGCTGCTGCGTTCACGTTCACTGAGTTATCTGCGTCCACCGTCACTGTTCACTTTCTTCTCCATCGTTACCGTCACCTTGAAGGTATTTCTCTTCTCCATCGTTACCGTTCACTTTCTTCATGTGTTTGATTAGGGCATTTTCTAAACTTAGTTTTACATTTTGTGCATTATGTTGATTAATGTTATTTAGGGCAAACTGAGTTTTTTATTTCTGATTGAAAACTGATATCATTTGAAGTGTGTTTGAGCTTGTGCTTGGAAGTTTGATGATTATGGATGCAAGTTTGTTCATGTTCCAAACACCATAAGTTTGCATTGGTCTTTTGCATGCAGTAGGTGCGTGTGAGTTTGTATTCAATAATGATAAAAAAAAAAGTTTAGATTGTTGTAACATGATAGAAATGGAAGGTATATGAATGTGTTCACGTATTGAATCATTGTCTTACTTGGGTCTTATTGAATCATTTCTATATTACAGATAAAATGGCTAACCAAGACGATACCCATGACGCGAATGGATCACGTAACAATGTTGAAAAAGAAATCAAACGAGGATTGACTGTTATGAAGTCAATCATTCGTGCAAGAGACAAGGGTGTAAAATTTGAAGTACATTGGAGTGCTGAAGACCAACTAATTGAGCCTAACGGTTCAATGTTGGCAAGTTACATTGGTTTCCTTGTTCGACAACATATTTCGATTACATGTGATAATTGGAGAAGTCCGGACTTGAAGGTTGGCAAAGAAAAAATATGGTCGGAGATACAGGTACTTACCATATATTGTTATATGTTTTTTTTGCATCAACTTTGCAGCCCTGTATTGTAGGCAGAATTTAGGACTTCTCAAAGTTGATTTCTTGTTGCTTTGTCGTTCATAAAATACACCACTAAATTCTCTGTGTTTAATTTTTAATTTTTTTTCATCAGGCTTGTGTCTCAATAGAGGATGGGTATCTACCTAAAGTTACTTTTGTAGTGGTCCAAAAGAGACATCACACCCGTCTCTTTCCTGTCAACCCCAAAGAGACCGATAGAAGTGGAAATATTATGCCAGGTTTTTTCAATATATTTCTCAACGCAGCTGGTATATATTATCATTTGAATTTATCACTTTTTGCTGATTTTGTTGTTCTAAATTGTCAAAGGAACCGTGGTAGACACCAGCATTTGTCACCCTAGGGAATTTGATTTTTACCTTAACAGCCATGCAGGAATTCAGGTAATATTAGCTATGTCATTTAACTTTATGCCATTGTTTACTATTTGTTGCTCAATCGCCTTTTGACAGTTCTGTGTTATTTGCATTTGGACGTGTTCTTTTTGCAGGGGACTAGTCAACCAACGCATTATCATGTGCTGTATGATGAAAATAAATTCACTGCAGACCAGCTACAGAGTTTGACCAATAACTTGTGCTACACGTAATGATATGATTTGCTTTTTTAATCTTAATTAATGTTTTCTAAACTTGTACTGTTTTCATTTAATTTTAGAAGCCTTCTGATACTATTTTTTTCCATTCAGTTATGCGAGGTGTACTCGATCTGTCTCAATAGGTTTGTTACTCGATTCCCTTTGCTTGTTTTTGTTTTAGGCTATACAAAACTTTAGTTTAACAAAAATGTTATCTTGTATGCAGTTCCTCCTGCCTATTATGCACACTTGCTAGCTTTCCGCGCTAGATACTACATAAGTGAAGTTGAAAAATTCTGATTCTGGTTCTGCAAGTGGAAATAGGAGTGCCACCAACTTTGTGTCGACTCTGCCATCTATCTTTGAAAACGTCAAAGAAGTAATGTTTTACTGTTGATCTTGATTTGTCGTACAAACTTCGAGGATAGATTTGGGAGTTAGGATATTCACCATGCCTTTTTTGGATATACTACTTATGCTGCCATCTGTTTTTTTGGTTGAGCCTTATTTTGTATGGATGTGCGATAGAACTACTAGACAGCTTTTGGATATACAGAACATGTTTGCCACCATGGGTGGATGGGCGTTATTTTGTTTAGTATTGGTTAGAACTACTAGACAGCTTTTGGATACAGTGGTCACTGGGTGTTGGTTGCTATGGATCTTTCGAGACTAATAGTGTATTATCTCGATTCGTTATCTCGATTCGTCACTGGGTGTTGTTGTATATTGTTGATCAAAGAATCATATATTAATGTTGTATATATGGAGGATTAATGTTGTATATAAATGGATTCATGTTGTATATATCAATGGATTAATGGTGTATAACATTGGATTAAAGGATGAAATCAATATGAATTTTACACTTTTGCAGCATGCGAACAGGTTACCAATTAAATATCCACTATTTTTCAAACAATTTTTTTTAAAATAACTAACACTTTAGAGGGCGCTTTGTCTAGAAAGCGCCCTCTAAACACTTTACATTGACAACTTTAGAGGGCGCTTTTTCCTGAAAGCGCCCTCTAAACACTTTACATTGACAACTTTAGAGGGCGCTTTTTCCTGAAAGCGCCCTCTAAACACTTTACATTGACAACTTTAGAGGGCGCTTTTTCCAGAAAGCGCCCTCTAAGGTGTCCCTTTATGGACCACTCCAGAGGGCGCTTTCTTCTGAAAGCGCACTATAATGTGGCCACTTTAGACAGCGCTTTCTCCAGGAAAACAAAGCGCTGTCTTTACCTATGCCAGCGCCACTTTAGAGGGCGCTTAAAAGCGCTGTTATAGGCCAAAATAAGCGCCCTCTTTTCCCTTATTTGGCGTAGTGATTATGAGTTACGGAACTCATTAATCAATCATTATAACCTAGTTGAGATTCTATGTTAAAACACATCCTAAGTCATGTAATACGACCGATTAATGTTAATTCAATGCATACATAACATGGTAAGTGTTTAGAAATGATTATAGTACATTAAGAATATCCAAACAAATATATGAAGAAAAAGTATATAAGTCTATCAATTGGTTGGGGAAGGCCAATCGATTGGTTGAGTTCCCTGCGTCCATACTTTCATAAAATCCACACTGAACCAATCGACTGTTATGGGAGCCAATCGATTGGTTGGACTCCCTGCTTTCCATTTTCTCAAAATCCACAGTGGACCAATCGATTGAGGCTTGAGACTAATCAATCGGTTGCAATTGAAAACCAGTTTTTCTTCACATATCAAGCCTAACCAATCGATTACTCTGGCAGGGGGTAGAACCAATTGATTGGTTCACCTTCTTCTTCACCAAATTCACTTTCAGACACTTCCTCCTCCAACAACAACCATGGAAAACCATTCAAAAACATTAACCCACACAATTCAAATGATTATGAAGCATAACTCAAGAACCAAAACACATAAACAACAGGTAATCAAAGGCAATAACTACAACAACAACAACAAGGGAGCAAGATCATCATGTCATGATCAAACAACAACAACAACACAAAGCCCTAACTTCTCACACATAAATTTCTCCCACCCAAGGCTAATCTAACTAGGAACTCACCTTTGATATAAGAAGATGATGAAATAATTTGGTGGTGATGAGCTTCCATGGGTCTTTTTCTTCTTCCTCCCTTCTTTCTCTTATTCTTCCTTCTTTCCCTTTCTCTTTCTCTTTTGACTGATTTTTCTCTTTCTTGCTTCTTCTTATCCACTCTTCTTTCTTTTTCTTTTATTCTTTCTTTTTCCATCATATATATATATATATATATATATATATATATATATATATATATATATATATAACATTAGAAAATGAGAGAAAATATCTTAGTTGAGATTTGTCTTCTAGTACCAATTGATCAATTATTAATGTTATTAAAATGTTCCTTCTTGTACTAATTAATAATGACCAGTCTCTTTTAATAAGGATTAATCTCTTCTGAATCCACTGATTAATCTATTTGTCCCAACCGACAACATTTAAAGCATTTAAGAGCCGTTTTATAAAATCAAAACTTACGATTGATTATAGCCCAGAATAATATTTCTAACAAAACTCTCTTATACAAAGTCTAAAAACAAAGAACAACTACCACTTAGGTATGAAACTCCAAAACCTTAAAGAAAGAAGTAACTCACAACACAAGGAACGAACTTAGAAGTCTCTATCTATTTAGGCATGTGTTATCTTGTTATAAAGCTCGTTTAAAAAATGCATTGCGTTCTATTTTTACATCGACTACTTATTTAATCGATGTGATATCTTGTTAAAAAATGTATATTTTTAATCGTATCTCATAAAAAGAGCATGAAAAGTCCAAAAATCTTAGCAAAATACCACTTCTAAAAGGAGAAGATGATTTTATCCTCTAGTTTCTCCACAATCAACCGTCTTACTAGAAAAAAAATAAAATTATTTCAAATTTTTTACATATTCCAAACTACACAGTGTAAAACAAACTCTAACAATAAACTTATTCTCCAATGGACCTAACAACCTCAACAAAGAATCAAACTCGCCAAGTAACAACATCAACCATACTATTCATCTAATAATAGAAAAATCTCAAGTTCCATATTAGTTGAAGATAAAGCATTGAAATAATTTATATAGAGAGACACCCTCACTTTAATAGTTGATTTTATAAGGATGAGTTAGATCAAATTCTAATATGGTTGAATACCTACCATTAATATCCACACACCAAATCTAAAAAAGTGTTATGCGTGAAGGGATGTGTTGGCAAAATATCAAATCTAGAGATAAAACATTACAATATTTTATATAGAGGAACATCTCTCATTTTATAAATAATAATTTTAAAAATAAATTATGTCAAACTTTAATATCTAAATATCTTATCGTCATGAGATACGAAGATTGAAAGTTTCCCTAGTACCTTGGCATGACAAAAATATAACATGACATCTAAAATTGTTTACTCTTGTAAAAATCATATCTTAAATAACTACCAAGAGAAATCATTCATCTTTAAAATACACATAAAAAGTCCGTATTATATGGCAAAATTGAAGTTAAAAACATCACTTCTTGAATTAATGCCCATCTCTTAGGAGTATGCCTTATTTTCAAAACTCATAGTGACGAGGATAGTGATGACCTAGTTCACTTTTCAAATACTCGTGTTGATGAAACTTTTCGCTTATGTAATTATTTAATTTGAATTTTGATAGAAAATCAATTTAATTGTAAAACCATTGAAAAAGTACGCATTTGTCCTACTACAAAGTTGGATACCTTTTTCTTTGCCATGATGTTGGAAGTTTTTTTTTTCTTTTTTCTTTATATTTTATTTTTCGAAATATATGAATTATACAGTTAGTAAAATAGTCTCTTTCTAAATTTATATTTGTAATAAAAAATATATCTTTAAAATAAAGGATAAGTCCAAAAAATATTTAAATGAGAATTTAAAATATAAATTATATCTAAACAATATGTTATCTTAAATATATTTAAATAAAAGTCTAAATTTATAATACATATCCATACATATAATTCTCAATAATATCATGGTTTTGTTGAAAAAAATATTATATTGAAAGTGATGTTTAAGTTTTAAATTAGAATTGAAAAAATTGACTAATTCGTGTGAAGTAGAGTGTTTGTTTATTCAATATGCCCTATGTAGGGAAGTTGATTGCAATGTCTTGTACAATGTTTAACACGGGCTAAACTAGCGATAACCAACGTTGATGAAATTCACTGATATCAACTTAATTCAAGTTCTAGCTTTTGCTTATAACATCAATTTAATCTATAATTTAATCGATAATTTCTAATATCATATTAACATGATAAATGTTATACGATATATAGAGAGTGGATATAAGAGGATTTGTTTTAAATACTCAAAACTTATTTTAATAATTATTTATTTGAAAAAAATAAAAATAGAGGATTTATTTTAGAATATTCTTAGAAATTATTGATTTTCCATCATTTTAATTTATTTTTTTTAAAATGGCAGTTTTAATTTTTTCCTCATGCCTCCTAAAAACACAAACCTCGTCCTAAATAATTTGATGATTCTCTTCAAGTCATAAACCATCGTCTTGAAGAACTCCTCACCAATAACCACAACCTTGAAATAACCATGGAAGCTATCAACCACTCCATTGCTATGCAGTTGGAATAGTTGAAAAAACAACAATCAGAACCTTTCGTTGCAGCTGGGTCAGTTGAATAGCAGTATCGATGACCGCATCAAAGCTATAACTTTGCAGCACTCATCTCTCTCGTGACTCAAAATTTGATGTCATGACAGTTTCCACCTCACAAAATAGAGCTTATGCAGGTATATCATCCTCACCCTTAAACCCCACTAGTTTTAAAAATGTGCTAATCAACACCTCTTTTCCACTTATGCATATACCCTTACTCACTTCCCTCCCCCATATAAGGGGAAATATAATCACTTCTCAAATACCCATTCCACCGTCACCACCACTCTCTTTCTCCAATCACAACTCATTTTACACTCTGGTCACTCACCTTTTACAATTATCCCAACCTCCCCTTTTTCACCATACTACCCAAAACATCACACATTTCCCTCTTTTCCAAGGAATAAAACTTTCCCTCAACCATCTTTTAGAACTCCAAAAATTGAACTAGGGGTTTTTAGAAGACGGATGCTTTAGAATGACTATTTCAAGCAGAACAATTTTTTGCTTTTCATAACATTCCTTATGAAAATCGGTTGCCCATGGATGCTTTCTATATGAAAGGGGTGCTTAAGGATGGTATAAATGGATATTTCAAAACTATGAATTAACCAATTGGAAAATGTTTTCTAGAGCCCTTGAACCACGTTTTGGCCCCTCAACCTATAAAAACCACCATGCACAACTCTGTAAACTAAGACAACATTGCTCGGTTTCCGAATACCAAGCCAATTTTGAAAATTGAGAAATAGAGTAATAGGGTTACCACCAAATGCGCTACTTAATTGTTTCATTTTAGGATCAATCCCATCAACTCGAAATGAATTGGCTATACAATGCCCCCTACTTTATTTCACAAGTTTTGGGATTTGCCAAACTTAAAGATTCAATACCTAAATTTACCAGACCTCCAAATCAAATCCATAACCCCCCAAATGCCCAACAACATTACCCAAAACCATTATACACTAGCCCAAACACTACAACATTATCTAAATTTCTAGGCACACTTGATGATATACTTAGTGAGATTGGATGATCAGGAGCAGCATCACGACTATACATGAAGGGCCGAATTTAACATAGTTGATCTGATCGAGTAGATGACAACACTATAGGTGGGAATGGATGATCTGGTGCAGTATTTGCACCATGTAGTAGTGACACCTGTCCAACTTCATGGTCGTGGAAGGCATGGATGGAATTGAGGACATGGTTGCCACTAAGTCACCTCATTCCAGGTTTTTCATTCCTTTTTCTCACTTTTATCAAAACATTGAGGACAATGTTTGGTTTAAGTGTGGGAAAGGAACTTTGTTGCTTTAATTTTATTGCTTTCTAGTTAGATTTATTATTTTTAGTTTATTTCATGACTTTAGGATTTTATCTATTTTTACTTTTTAGTATTGTTAGTAGAGTCATTGCATGTGTTGTCGAGTCTTTAAGTGTGGTTTTATGTTGCTTATTGATTTTCCCATATTCTTGGTGATACTTAGGTTAGATTGTAGAAATTTGGGAAAACTTTACAAGATCAGTATCGTTTTAACACTTTAAGCCTCCCGAGTATACGATCGATTTGAGTACTTGTCATGTCGTAGCCTTAAATTCTCATCCTTTAATATTCCTTAAGTAGTTTATTTAGCAGTCAACTGAAGGAGAAGAGCGATCCAAAACGCAGCGGAATTTAAAAAAAATTCTCCTTTAGTGATCCTTACGAATGTGCATGATCAGTGATAGAATCGTTACCTCTTGTGGCAATTGAAACCTTTGATGCAGATCTACAGAGCGATCACAAACGTTGAATGATGACAACTCCTCTACTCAGTCCACACGAACGAATTCCAACTGCTACGAATTAAGGCTTTGAGTGAGTGAGTGAGAGAAACGAAATTACAACTGCACAAATGCTTCTGCACAAGGGTTCTGTTTATAGAACCACTTGTGTGGGCTGCAAGCTAAAAAGTCCACTTAAGTGTATGTGACCCATATCTTATAATATGCCAAAATCACTTAAGCGCGTGGTACCTTATCATATTTTGTATTCTACTTAAGTACACCATACCTTATGATGTTCTACAATTCACTTAAGTGCACCGTACCTTACGGTGTACCTTAGTTACTCTATCTCTCATCAATCCGTCCTTTTGTGTGTGACCCTATAGGTTTTCACGGCATTGTCAATTATATTAAATCACGTATTTAACATAATAAACAGTGAGCGGTATCTAGCAACACATCACTGCTACCCAAGACACGAAAATATCATGTGATATGACAAATCCTTTTGTGATCATACTTATATGTACAATTACCCTTTTTGCCCTTATGTCTATATTGAACACAAGGCATAGACCGTGTCATCCTTGTCCAGTTCAATATTGGGCCGTAGACATTTATCTTGTTACACAGGATGGGAAAATTCCATTTAGGTCACTCATGTCCCGCAACATGCTTCGTGGAGTACCCATCAACTGCCTTTATGGTCATCCAGTTATGGACAACGTTTGATCAACAATAAGGCACTCGACTCTACATCTAGGGTCCATTGTGGTTTTAGGTCGAAGGGTGGTATACATCACTATCACCATGAGAATAACTTACGAAACTTTGCATAACATTCTATATAATATTCTCATTGTGGGTCAATCCAGTATAAATATTACTCTTAATATTCATACCTATGTTTAAGACTTGATAACTCCTTATCCATGATCCATGAGATGTGATCATCAGTCTATATACATAATAGTCTTAATGCTTTAATGTTATCCCACTTTACAACAAAGCTCGACTACGGATACTTTAAGAATAATGTCCTTATGTTTAATGGATTCTCATGATTAAGTCACACTTTATACATTAAACGGACTAACTATTATAGGGACTTTATTAAACAAACATAATAAATAAAAAGCCTTTTATTATTAATAAATAATTCTATACAAGTACCAAAAGTATTGGCCTCTAGGGCTTACACCAATAATCTCCCACTAGCACTAGAGCCAATCAGGCATACCCCTAATGCCCATAGATCTAGTATGGCCATCATGCTTCTGTTGCGCAAGAGGCTTTGTCAGTGGGTCAGCAATATTGTCAAGTGTAAGTACTCTGCATATTTTCACATATCCTTTATCTATTATCTCTCAAATGAGGTGATAACGGCTAAGTATGTGTTTGGATCGTTGGTAAGATCTAGGCTCCTTAGCTTGTGCGATAGCACCATTGTTATCACAATAGAGACCAATGGGATCCACAATGCTAGGAACTACGACAAGTTCACTAAAGAACTTTTTGATACAAACAACTTCCTTTGCTGCACTTGAGGCAGCAATATACTCGGCCTCAATTGTAGAATCAGCAATTGTATCTTGCTTTAAACTTTTCCAGCTCACAACACCATTGTTTAAGCAAAACACATAACCAGATTGCGACCTAAAGTCATCCTTATATGTCTGGAAGCTAGCATCGGTGTATCCAATTACAACAAGCTCTTCCTGACCTCCATATATCAAGAATGAGTCCTTAGTCCTTCTCAAATACTTAAGGATATTCTTGACATCTACCCAATGAGCATCACCGGGATCAGATCGGTACCTACTCGTTGCACTTAAAGCATACGAGACATCTGGTCGAGTACATAACATGGCATACATGATAGATCCTATTGCATATGCATATGGAATCTTATTCATGTGATCCCTTTCTTCCTTAGTTGAAGGGGATTGTGTTTTTGATAGACACAAGCCATGTTGCATATGTATGAATCCTTTCTTGGAATCATGCATATTAAAGCGTCTCGGCACTTTGTCAATGTATGTACTATGACTTAGGCCAAGCAGTTGTTGTGATCTATCTCTATAGATCCTGATTCCTAATATATAGGTTGCTTCACCCAGGTCCTTCATAGAAAAGCATTTCCCCAACCAAGACATTACTTGTTGTAGGATAGGGACATCATTTCCAATGAGTAATAGGTCATCTACATATAATACTAGGAAGACGATCATACTCCTATTAACCTTCTTGTAGACACAGGGCTTATCTTCATTCTTGATGAATCCATATTATTTTACTGTTTCATCAAAACGAAGATTCCAGCTTATGGAAGCTTACTTCAATCCATAGATTGATCTTTGTAACTTACATATCTTTTGGGCTTCTTCTGGTATGTCAAATCCTCCAGGCTGTGTCATGTACACATCCTTAAGAAGATTCCCATTAAGGAAAGCAGTTTTGACATCCATCTGCCACATTTCATAATCATGATATGCAGCGATAACAAGTAAAATCCGAACAGATTTAAGCATTGCAACTGGTGAAAAGGTTTCATCATAGTCAACCCCATGAATTTGTTTATATCCTTTTGCAACCAGTCTTGCCTTATAGGTATGTACCTTACCATCCATGTCAGTCTTCTTTTTGAAGACCCACTTGCATCCTATAGGGTTAACTCCTACAGGAGGCTCTACCAAGGTCCAAACTTGGTTTGTGTACATGGAATCCATTTCAGATTTCATGGCTTCTAGCCACTTCTCAGACTCGGGACCAGTTATGGCCTCTTGGTAGGTCACAGGCTCATCTTGATCCATGAGCAATACATCACCTTGATCAGTTATAAGATATCCATATCTCTCAGGTAGGTGACGTATTCTGCTTGACCTCCATTGGTCTTGTTCTACTTGAGCAGGTTGCTCTTCCACAATTACTTGTGTTTCTTGCTCTAATTCCTCCATATGTGTATCAATGCTTTGTGATTCTTGAATTTCTTCAAGCTCTACTTTCCTCCCACTGATTCCTTTGGAAATAAAATCCTTTTCTAGGAAAACTCCAGTTCGAGCGACAAACACTTTACCCTCAGAAGGATTGTAGAAGTAATACCCTCTTGTTTCTTTAGGATAGCCCACAAATAAGCATTTGTTAGATTTGGGCTCAAGCTTAGTTGAAATTTGTCGTTTCACATAAACTTCGTAACCCCAAATGTTCATGTAAGACATATGTGGTTTCTTACCACTCCATATCTCATATGGTCTCTTCTCAACCTTTTTGGATGGAACACGGGTAAGTGTGTAAGCTACTGTCAATAGTGCATGCCCCCAAAAGGAGTTTGAAAGATCGGTGTGACTCATCATGGATCAGACCATGTCTAACAAGGTTCGATTTCTTCTCTCAGATACATTGCTCCATTGGGGTTTTCCAGGAGGAGTAAGTTGGGATATGATCTCACACTCTTTCAGATGGTCATCAAAATCTAGGCTTAAGTACTCACCACCTCGATCTGATCGAAGAGTTTTAATATTCTTACCTAGTTGGTTTTGTACTTCATTCTTGAATTCCTTGAACTTTTCAAAGGACTCTGATTTGTGTTTCATTAAATACACATAACCATATCTACTGAAATCATCAGTAAATGTGATGAAGTACTGAAAACCTCCTTTGGCTGGTATGTTCAGTGGTCCACATACATCAGTATGTACGAGGGCAAAAATATCATTAGCTCTTTCACCTTTTCCTATGAATGGAGACTTTGTCATCTTTCCAATTAAATAAGATCTGCATGTCTCATATAATTCATAATCAAAAGAGTCCAAGAGTCAATCTTTATGGAGTTTGGAAATGCGTTTCTCATTTATGTGGCCTAATCGACAATGCCAAAGGTAAGTTGGATTGAACTCATTAAGTTTCATCCTTTTAGTATTAATGTTATAAATAGGCATTTCAAGATCAAGGACATATAGTCCATTGTTCATTTGTGCAGTAACATAGAATATATCATTCAAATAAATGGAGCAACCATTGTTCTTTATTATAAATGAAAAACCAGACTTGTCTAAACAAGAAACAAAAATAATATTCCTGCTAATTGCAGGTACATAATAATAGTTCTCTAACTGAATTATTAAACCACTAGGTAAAGTCAATACATAAGTTCCTACGGCTAAAGCAACAACCTTTGCTCCATTACCAACTCGTAGGTCAACTTCACCTTTTGCCAAATCTCTACTCCTTTTTATCCCATGCACATTGGTACAAATGTGAGAACTGCATCCAGTATCTAATATCCATGATGCAAAAGTAGATAAATTAATTTTAATAACAAAAATACCTGAAGTTGAAGTCTCTACTCCATTCTTCTTATCTTCCAGGTACTTTGGGTAGTTTCTCTTCCAGTATCCGGTCTTCCCGCAATGGAAGTAGGTGTCTTCCTTTGCCATGCCTCCACTAGGCTTCAAAGCAGGATCAGTGGGTTTGGGTTTGGCAACTTCATTTCCTTTCCCTTTATCATCCTGCTTGGTGGGTCTTTTGTTCTATCTCTTTCCATTTCCAATCATCAGAATGGACTTCCCTTTTGACTTCAGATTCTGCTCAGCAGTTCTTAACATGGCTAGCAGTTCAGGAAGAGATTTGTCCATATCATTCATATTGAAATTAAGGATAAATTGACTGAATCTATCTAGCAACGATTGCAAGATCAAATCAGTCGCAAGTTCCTTTCCGAGGGGAAAACCCAACCTCTCAAGGTTCTCGACATACCCAATCATCTTGAGCACATGAGGACCTACAGGGGCTCCCTCAGCTAACTTGCCTTGAAAAAGGTATTTTGAAACTTCAAACCTTTCATGCCTTGCCTACTCTTGATAGAGCATCTTCAGGTGTTCGATCATATCGAACATTGCCATGTTCTCATGTTGCTTTTGCAACTCTGAGTTCATGGTAGCTAGCATGAGGCAAGCAGTTTCATTGGCATCATCGACATGCTTCTTATAAGCATCTCTTTCTGCCTTAGGTGCAGAACTAGGAGGTTCCTCTTCAGGAACAGGTTTCTCCAAGACATACAAATTTCTATCATGTTTGAGGATAATCCTCAGATTTCGGTGCCAATCCAGAAAATTTATCCCATACAATTTTTCCTTGCCAAGGATTGATCGCAAAATGTTGTTAGAGGTGTTTGTTATCATGGTAATCTACATGAAAATAATGAAAATATAAGTATCAATAACATATTTAATTAGGTCTTTAATTAAATATGCTCCCACTATTTTAATCAAAACAAATGACCCTCACCATTTGATTCAGAAAATCCCGTTGGAAGATTTTCTAGTGGGTCGAGATCCACATTTCACTTTGTTTTAAGTCCGCGTAGGCGGATTACACAAAACTAGGTTATTTAGGTAGGAACTCCTTCCAATTGTATCTAATACAACTCTCAAATATTTTAGTTGGGTGAATAACTCTTTATTCCAATCCATCATATGGATCATTTCCAACTCTTGCTTCTAATAATATATAATCTTATTATAATTTGTTTAATTAAGTTTGACCCATTGTTTTAGCAATTGGATATTACAATTATCCCATCACACCTTACTAATATAGAATATGCACCTCGCACAGGCGAAACCTACATTATTCGATAATAGTCTTGATGAGTGCTAAAACTTGGAAAGCATAAACTTAATATTTAATTTGAGGGAATTTGCAATTATTCTAATCTCACCGGCTTATTTATAAAATAAATCGTCTCCCACATGCATCAACATACATTCACATGCATCAACATACATAATAAAACAATTATGGCCCCTAGCGCAATTGTTCTCCCAAGCCAATGAGAGAACCTAAGCTAACCTAATAACGATCCATGCTTCTCCAAGAAAGATCTTCAAGGTTGTCCTCCTTTGATATTATATTCTTATCTTTCTTCATAACATAATAAACAGTGAGCGGTATCTAGCAACACATCATTGCTATCCAAGACACGAAAATATCATGTGATTTGACAAATCCTTTTGTGATAATACTTATGTGTACAATTACCCTTTTGCCCTTATGTCTATATTGAACACAAGGCATAGACCGTGTCATCCTTGTCCAGTTCAATATTGGGCCCGTAGACATTTATCCTGTTACGCAGGATGGGAAAATTACATCTAGGTCACTCATGTTCCTCAGCATGCTTCGTGGAGTACCCATCAACTGTCTTTATGGCCATACTGTTACGGATAATGTTTGATCAGCAATAAGACACTCGACTTTACATCTAGGGTCCATAGTGGTTTCAGGTCGAAGGATGGTATACACCACTATCACCATGAGAATAACTTATGACACTTTGCATAACATTCTATATAGTATTCTCATTGCGGGTCAATCCAGTATGAATATTACTCTTAATATTCATACCTATGTTTAAGACTTGATAACTCCTTATCCATGATCCATGAGATGCGATCATCAGTCTATATACATAATAGTCTTAATGCTGTAATGCTATCTCATTTTACAACAAAGCTCGACTACGGATACTTTAATAATAATGTTCTTATGTTTAATGGGATCTCATGATTAAGTCACACTTGATACATTAAACGGACTAACTATTCTAGGGACTTTATTAAACAAACATAATAAAGAAAAAGCCTTTTATTATTAATAAATAATTCGATACAAGTACCAAAAGTATTGACCTCTAGGGATTACACCAACATCAACACCATCCTAAACATACACTACGCAAGAAGTCGATGCAAATAAGTGTATGATCTTAGTCTTAAAAGAGAAAAAGAAAGACCAAATTAATAAAAAGGAGTGTTCCTTCTAAGTTAGGTGAACCTCACCCGGTCATTTAACCTAACTATGCAAGCCTCTTTTGATGTTAAGTCAAGCCAAAGTGAGAAGAAAAGAAAAATATATAATTATAATAAGACCATAGTCACTAACAAATTATCTTGCTATGAGTGTGGAAGGATAACGAGCTTAATGTGATTGCACTAGAATGAAAAGGATAGAGAGAAAGATGAGTAAGTTAAGATTAGACATGATGATATGATTCAAATTAGTTTGTATAGGAGGGAGACTTATGTCTGCACCATGGAGATTTGTGTTCCTACAATATCCTTAGTATGGAAGTCAGTACCTATTGATGCAATTTTAACCGAAGTTGAGTTTGTAGCCTAGAATGAGTATCTGATTGCAACTGTTTTTCATGAGTCTTGATTTCTATATGTTGTATAATTTTCAAAAGTCTTTTTCGTATGTGTGGAATTTGATTGAGGACAAGCAAAGGTTTAAGTGTGGGAGAGTTTAATAACAATGAAAACACATAGTTTATTTTGACTGGATTCGCACATGTTTTAATGTCACTCTATCGCATTTTGTAGTGTTATGCTCGTAATTTGTGTATGTTTTAGGTATGTAGACGAAAACGATGCAAAATGGATAAAAATGGCAAAAATACACTGATTGCCACCGCCATGGCACCAACCATGACTAGGTAATCATGGAGTCCACTAGAGAGAGAAAAGGAACAAAGAAGACGTAGTCAAAGAGGTGTGGTAACCTCTACACATACCATGGCATCCACCATGTAGTGCAAATTTCCAGAATCCTCTTTTTACACTTGTGGCGACCACCACAAGCATCATGGCGTCCATCATGCATTAAGCCTCCTGAAAAACTGCAACAGAAAGATATCAGTTTCTCCCAATTCCCTGATTTATCTCCACTACTTCTCACACGAATTTGGAAGAATTTTTTACCGGTTTTTCACTATATAGAGGACCTAGCATTCAGTTTCAGAGCATACAAGTTTTGTGCAATGTTTAGAAAGTTTTAGTTTCAAGCAGAAATTCACAATTGTAAAGTGGTAGCTTTCTCACATCGAGGAAATACTACACCTTAGTGTTTTTAGGCATTCATTGTAACTTGCTTAGATCAAACAATCTTGTTGTCATCATTTGAAGTTTTAATTCCATTTATTTTTAGCTTTACATTTCAGGTTCATTTAAGTTATTGCAATTTATTTTTCCGCTTTTGTTTTCCTCCATTTACAATTTGCTTTATAAATTCGGCCATTGTTTTTATTGTTCCGGGTTTTTATTGCTCTCATTTAAATTCATATGCAACCATCACTTTGAATTATTTTAAACCGTTTACTATGTCTTTGTTTAATTTGAAAACCCATAATTGCTTATTTATTTCTGCATCCATGTCCGACTAAATTTCTAATGTTCGGGATGTCAGGAACGTTGTTCTGACGGGACTTGATGAATTGCTTGGCACCAATTTTAGTGTTGAATTATTTTTATGGTTCTGGTTTTTAATATTTGACATTTAAAATGTTTTGCATGACAGTGAAAACGTTTAGATACTGGTCAACAACACCGCAATGTGAGACCAATATCCGACAAATTTTCTGCATCTGTAATTTTGAATCATTCAGGATCGTTCAACAGGGCGACAATGTGATATCGATGTCTGATCTATTTTCTGCATTTGTGATTTTAAAACACTCAGGTACTGGTCAATAGCACGACAATGTGAGACCAATACCCAATCGATAATCGGATCTTTAATTTCTAAATACAGCAACAACACTTTAGACATTAATTAGGACTTCGTAGTTTTCGAAAAGTGATTCAAAATTGTATGTGTGGAGTGACAATATGACATTTACGTGTTCGAAGCATAACATGGGTTGCGCGAAAGTGAGTAGTGTTTTTAAACTAATTATTTCTCCACAAATATTTTAAACCAAAACAAAGTGCCACAATTCATCTGAGTCCCAAGGTGCATAGGAAATCATATCCTGGTCTTGTTTTTATTCAACCTTTCAATTCTAAATTTTTAAATCTTATTTACAATCGAAAATCCCTTTTTAGTTAGCCTTAGATTTACATAGCAACAGTTGATAGCGGTTCATTTGACTACAAAGTCTATTTGGGATCGATATCTTTTATCACTACCTCGATATATCTGTGCACTTGCAGTTAGTTCGCACCAGGGATGGAAAGTCCCCAAATTTACTAAGTTCTCTGGTGAGACTAACGAGTCGACAATCAAGCACGTGGCCAAATATCAGGCTAAGGCAGGGGGTATAGCCAACAATGAGAATTTGAAGTTGAAATATTTCCCAATTTTTTTAACAAAAAACTCTTTTATGTGGTTCACTACACTACCCCTTAATTCCATACACACTTGGAATCAGTTAGAGAGAGTGTTCCATGAGTAATTCTATATGGGTCAGTAAAAAATTAGCCTTAAAGAATTGGCTAGTGTTAGGTGTAGAATACCCGATTTGATAGAAGATTATCTAAACAGGTTTAGACTTCTTAAAGCAAGATTTTTTACACAAGTCCCTGGACACGGATTAGTTGAAATGGTTATTGGTGGCCTGGATTATTCTATCAAGAAAAAACTAGATACTCAATACCTTAGGGATATGGCCCAACTAGCAGATAGGGTGCGTTCGTTCTTGCGCCTAAAGGCTGAAAAAGCCAGATCAAGTAAATACCAAAAAAAAGAAAAAGTCGCTTATGTCGAGATAGACGAAATAAATAGTTTATCCGACATAAATAGTGATTATTTTGAAGAGAACAAGGTCAATATGGTAGAGTTAAAGCCTGGGCCTCCACATACAAGCAAATTTCTAAAACCTTCGAATGGGAAAAATCCCATAAAACCAAAAAATGAGAAATTCGTCCCAAAGACTTACATATTTGATGTAACTAAGTGTGACGAGATTTTCAACTTGTTGGTTTTTGACGACCAAATGTAATTCCTAAGGGGTTAAAAACACTCAGCCGTTAGAACAAAGAAAGAAAAAAAGTTTTTGTAAAATTCATAATTTCCTCGGTCATTAAACCTCAGAATGTATTATTTTTAGGGATTTGGTTCAAAATACACTGAAGGATGGAAGGCTCAAATTTGCTAACAAGTAGAAAGCTCGACCAGATGGAGATCCTGACCCTAAGATGGAATAAGTTTCATTCCTCGAACTTGTCGATGTGTTTATGGTGGATATAAATGAAACCACAAAGGCAGCTGAGCTTGAGTATCAAGAACAATTGGAGGTTGTTTTTCCAAGATCTGAGGAAGAACTTATCAACTTTATGAATCACTGCAATCTTATAGACTCTGGGGTAATGCTTTGTTCTCGATGCAATCCGGTTTTTAACAAGGAAGCGACAAAGAAGTTGGAAAATTCCAACACTGAACATATGAATAAAGTTGGTCGTCGAGACCAATAATAAGGATTTTTCAAGAGGTAAGGTCCTCAAAAGTCTCACAGGCCCAAGACCTATGTGCCACATTCACCCGCCCCTATTAAAGAGTGACCAGGACCTGCAGGAGAGAAAGTTGATGAGAATGGAAAGTGGAAGAAGATTGAAGTTGGTCTGAGATCATTCTACCTGGACAACTCACAGATTTCCAAGAATGTTTCCTATATGTCAATGAAATACATGGAAAAAAACCCAATGACTCGCACCCAATGGAGAAAGCATCATAGAAATAAGAAAGTTGCCTCTGAAGCTGGTAGTGCCAGCAAAACCAGTGATGTTAAGGCTTTACCCGATGATTAAAAGGCTAAGAAGCCTATGAAGCAACAACATTTTACTCCACTTCATCTAGTGGTCAAGAATAAGCCCAAAACCTTTGTCAGTTCATATGAAGAAATGACCAGCAATGACTTCTACTCTAGGTCGGAGGGCGAATTAGATATCATATGCAAAATGATATCAGTGCTGCCAGTGGAATATAACAGAGTTACTGAAGTGACTGAGGAGGAAGATGGGTTTTCTGAAGAAATGGTGACCTATAAGCCCTTATGTTACTATGTAATGCATGATGGCTTAGTCAATAAATACAAAGTTGTCTTCGAGAGACCCGATATGTCGTTGTAGCAGCATCTAAAGCCTTTGTACATAAGGGCTCAAATCGAAAATGTCAGAGTCAACAAGGTTATCATCGATTGTGAAGCCTGTATAAATGTCATGCTCCATTCTTTGCTTAAGAGGATTAGTAAGTATGCCATACACCTGAATTCCAATAAAATGGTTTTGTCTAACTATGAAGAAAAACCTAGTAGGCCCTTAGGGGTGATTCAGATAGATGTGGTCGTGGGGAGCACAACTCGCCCAACATTATTTGTTGTAATTCATAAAAAGGCAAGTTACAACCTCTTGTAGGGTCGAGAGTGGATATATGAAGTCGAGCGCGTCTCCTTTTCCATGCATCACTAATAACGATCTAGAAGCCAAATGAGATTGTTAAGCATATTAAGGTTGACCAAAGCTTCTTTTGTGCGGAGGTAAATCATGTCGACAAACAAAACTTTGATCGACAACTGGAGAATATTTCTCCATGCAGACCGGCAGGAACGACTATAATTTTAAGGGAACCGAGGTATATTACTTAGTGAAGTTACATTCTTTACACGACTTCATGTGGGAGTATGAGACCATCGGCGGTAACAATATATGGTCTGAATTAGACAATGAAGATGTTTGAGTCGAGATTTCTGTCTCGGATTTTGGCATATGTAGTTGGAAACAAAGTAGTAGCGACCTTAGAGGCCGAATCTCAAGAAATGGTGGTTGTCAAAGCCACCCAGTTTGAAATTTTGAATCTCTCCAACATGGCCAAGAAACAACTTCGGAAAGCCGCAAGCTCGACTGCATATATGATGACGAGCCTTTGGGGTTTGAGAAATATCCACTTACTTCTACCAAAAGGATGCAAGCTCAAGATCTTGTAGAAGAAGTAGATTTACGGGACGGTTCAACGAAGAAGCCAACTTATATAAGTTCCAGGCTCAACCCAGTCCTAAAATAAAAAGTGATCAACATGTTAAAGGATTTAAAAGACTACTTTGTATGGGATTACCATGAAATGCCAGGCCCTAGTCGGGAGTTGGTGGAATTGAAGCTTCCAATCAAGCTAGACAAGAAGCCTGTGAAACAGACCCCAAGGAGGTTCGCCTCAGTGATCATGTAAAAGATCAAAGCGGAAATTGAAAGGTTGCTGCAAACCTGGTTCATCAGACCTACAAGGTATGTCGAATTATTGGCTAACATTGTAATGGTAATTAAAGAGAATGGAACTCTTGGGCTCTGTATAAACTTTAGAGATTTAAATGCAGCCACTCCGAAAGACGAATACCCAATGCCAGTGGCACAAATGCTAGTCGACTCGACGACTGGTTTTGGATATTTAAGCCTTTTAGATGGTTATTGAGGGTATAACTAGGTTTTTATTGTAGAATAGGATGTGTCAAAGACGGTGTTTCGATGCCCTGAAGTCTTAGACACTTACGAATGGGTAGTTATGCCTTTTAGCCTTAAGAATGCTAGCGCAAACTTCCAATGGGTAATGAATACTATGTTCCACGACTTCATTGAAACATTCGTGAAAATTTATATATATGACATAGTTATAAAGTCCTCATTAGAAAGTGGCCATCTAGACCACCTTCGACAATCCTTTGAGAGATTGAGGAAATATGGATTAAATATGAATCCATTAAAATGTGCATTATGTGCTAGTGTAGGTGATTTCTTGGGGTTCGTGGTTCATAAAAATGGGATTGAAATAAATCAGAAAAAAATGAAGGCTATACTAAATACAGAGCCTCCAACGACCAAGAAGAAGTTACAATCCCTCTTGGGAAATATCAAATTCTTGAGAAGATTCATTTCGAACCTCAGTGGCAAGACAAAAGTGGTTTCACCGTTATTACGATTGAAAAATGAGGAAATTTTCATATGAGAGCCAGAGCATCAACTAGCATTCAATGACATCAAAGAATACTTGTTGAAGCCTCCCGTGTTACTACCTCCTATGTGAAATAAGAGCATGAAGTTGTACATCTCTACATCAGACTCAACAAAGGAAGCATGCTAGCCCAAGAAGACGATAATGGCGTCAAAAGAGCAGAAAGTAGGTACAAATTGATAGAAAAGTTGTTCCTATGTTGGTATATTTCATGTATGAAACTGAAGTATTATATAAAATCAACTAATGTGTTCTTTTATTCTCATTTCGACATTATAAAATGCATGTTATTGAAACCAATTCTACATAGTAGAATAGGAAAATAGGATTTGGCCTTAACGGATTATTCTTTAACGTACGCACCATTAAGATCCATGAAATGCCAAGGCGTTGCTGATTTCATAGTAGATCATATTGCAATTGAGCTAGCACAAAACTATGTCGATCAATCAACATGGAAGTTGTATTTCGATGGTTCCACCCACATGAAAGGAACTTGTGTTGGGATCCTGATCATCTCCTCTCAGGGAATCTCAAATAGGTACAAATTCAAATCAATGGTTATTACTCTAATAATGAGGCTAAATATGAAGCCCTCATAACATGTCTCTCTATTTTGTTTGACCTGGGGGTAACGAGAGTCGAGATTAAGGGAGATTCAGAACTAGTAGTAAGGAAATTAACAAAAGAGTAAAAATCAATTAATGATAATTTGTTGATGTATTTTGTCAAAGAAAACTCACTATTAAAGAAGTTCGAAATGGTTGACATCAAACATGTACCAAGGATTGAAAATTAAGATGCTAATGAGTTGGCCCAACTTGCTTCAGAATAATGAGTGTCAAAAGAAAGTTTTGAAGAATTGATAGAGGTCAGAGACAAGTTGATCTTGAATAGTGTCTTGGCTCCATAATTGTCAAAGAAAAAACTGGTGGGGGTAGAATAGTTATGGGATATAAATCCCAAAATTTTCGAAACTTTTTCCATTGATAATCTTCCGAATAACAACTAAAGGAGACAAATTATAGAGTTCTTAAATAATCCAACAGGTACGGCAAATCAAAAAATCATATACAGGGCTTTAAGTTACATAATCACGGGCAACGAGCTGTTTAAAAAGACTCCTTCAGGGTTTTTTCTTAAATTCCTAAATGAAAGTGAAGTCTACTTGCCAATATTTAGCGCACATAGCGGATCATGTGGCGCCCATCAAGTAGGACACAAAATGAAGTGGATATTATTTCAACAGGGAGTCTATTGGCCAAACATGCTAAAAGACTATGTAAAGTTTGCTAAAAGTTGCCATGAATGTTAGAATCATGCATGAATTCAACATGTTCCAGTTAGTGAGCTACACGTGATAATCAAACCTTGGTCTTTCAGAGGTTGGGCTTTGGACTTAATAGGAGAAATCAAACCAACGTCCTCTAAGTGTCACAAGTACATATTAGTAGGTATATATTAGTTTAAGAAGTGAGTCGAGAATGTGCCTCTAGTAAACATCAACCAAGAAGTAGTAATCAATTTCATTTATAGCAATACAATATCTAGGTTTAGAATCCCCAAAACCATAACTAGAGATCAAGGTTCAGTCTTCACCGGACGAAAGATGTTTGAGTTCTCTTCTGAAATAGGGATCAAATCATTGACTTCTACTCCCTATTAAGCTCAAGAAAATGGTTAGGTCAAAGTTGCGAACAAGGTTATAAAATTAGCCTAATTAAGAAGCACATAGGCCAAAAGCCAGAGTACTGACATAAGACGTTAGATCAAGCACTTTGGGCATGTCGGACGTCACCTAAGGAGGCAACCAATGCTACGCCTTTTAGGTTAACTTTTAGGCATGATGGCATATTTCCTGCATAAATACATTTGCAATCAGTTAGAATTCAAAGGCAAGGAGAAATCCCTACAGATCATTACTAGAGCATAATGTTGGACGAACTAGTCGACCTAGATGAACAAAGGCTGACTGCATTAGAAATTTTGATTAGACAGAAAAAGCGTGTTGCCAAAGCATATAACAAAAAGATAAAGCCGAAAGGTAAGTTTGCCAATGGATTGAAGAGACTCACATGTTAAGGATGATAGCTCAAGAACCTTTGAGCTTTTACAAGTTATTCCCAAGAACCTTTTGATAGAAGTTGGACTTTACAATGATTTATCCCCAATAAAACAAGAAGATTTTACCCAACCTAAAATAACAATTAAAATAGAGATTTTCTAGGATAATCTCAAGAACCAAAAAGAGATTTTAAGACTGGTTAATTTCAAGAACCAAACTCTCTTCTTCAAGAGTATGAAACTCTTGAAAGTAACAATAAAGGCACTTCACTCAAATAATTTCTTCCTCAAAAGTAGTGTTTACTCAAAATCACCAAGGTAACTTTAAGTTAAGAAAAATATTTCTAGAAAAATAGAGAGATAAATTCCAAAGAAAATGTACAACTTCGGGAATTGATGTGAAATGAAAAGGAGGCGACCCTCATTTATATAGGAGAAGGAAAAACTAAAAACAAAAATGTCCATGGGCATTTTTAATATCCTAATCGATTGGAAAAAGGTGTCAATCGATTAGTTGACCTAAATAATCAATAAGCTTCGCCTAGAATGGAAATATTTGATAACGAGCCGTTACTAGTCATTAAGACACTGCCATAATCGATTATACACTCGTTTAGGCTTCTTCCAATCGATTGGCTTAAGGACCAAGTCGATTGGTTACTTCAAAAAAAATCATATCGATTGCCTTAAGGTCCTAATCAATTGGATAGTTAAAAAATATATTCTAATTGATTGTTTTAAGGTCCTAATCGATTGGTTAGTTCAAAACGAAAGTTGAACGTATCTTAATCACTTGGCTCAAGTTTGAAAACATTTATAAGATATTTGATAGATAAAAATGAGATTTCAATTTTGTGTGTGTGTGTGTGTGTGAGAGAGAGAGAGAGAGAGAGAGAGTTACCTTAGTATCTTGGGAGTTACTTCTCCACTTTTAAAAAACTTTGGTCACTCAGAAAAACACGACCGTTCGAATTTTCACACTTCCTCTCTTTCATAACTCTGAGGCCTTCAATATTATTTACTAGATATATTGATCATGTAACCACTTTAATGAAGTATTGATTCTCCTACTAGACGAGGCTTGATACATCATTAAGTTTGGTCACCATCATAAAAGAGTTAGAAAACCATTACCACTGAATTTACTAACTTCAACATTCATTGGTGTCATCATCATCAAAACTTTAGGAAGGTTAGTAGCAGTATCGTTAACTTCATACCTGCAAGCACATAGATACACATTCTCCTCCTTTTTTGTGATTACATCGCATCTCTCAAGAAGGTGGTAAAAGAGAAGCATATTGATCAGTGCATTTTGATGCATATTCTTCTATATTTATACTTATGAATTTCCATGTTTTAGTTTGGTTATTTTTCCCTTTTAATGTGTTTTTATAATTTATCTTAGTTTTACACTTATTTGTTTTTCGCAGTTTATTTTCAGCATTAGCAGTCTGCACGAATAAATTCATAACTGGAGCTAGGAGTATCGCATCGAGGCGTGCTACCAGTCGTTGGAAAGCTAAGCGAAAGAGCTATGACTTTCATGAAGAAGTCAGAAGCTAATTCGGACTGTAGTATGGTTGAAAAATCTGTTGAAGCCTTTAGCACTAGATTTATATTTTGTGTTGGGTTATTTAGTTTGGGCATGAGTTATGTTTTGACCAAATTAGGTTTATTCTATTTTTCCTATAACCTAATTAGCCGAAAATAGTACACGGTATCACTATTCACGAAAATTTGAAAGTTTGTACGAATTCCATGGAGAACTAATCCCTCTGATTCGAGCTGCCGTAATTCAAGTTCCAAAACTTGAGATTATTATAATGTTAATTTTAGTTTAATTCCTTTCAATGATATTTTGTGTTCTTGTATGCTTAATTCGATTGCATGAAATATATTGATTCAATTTGGTTGATTATATGATCCTAACATAGACACGTCACGTTTTCTTAATTCGTTTTTGTGTCAGATCAATCATGCTTGCTTAATCCATGAAAACTTATCCCGTTTGCTTAATTCGGACAATAGGATCATACATATCACAAACTTCACCGTGCTTGTCATTAAGTTTGTATCCAAATAGGAATAGACAATCCGCTTAGGATATTAAAATTATATTAATCGATGATAGTAGGAACTGAATCGGTAGATTGAATTATTTCATAATCACTTATTTCATAACAACTTATTTAAAAAATTGCTTTTAATAATCATTTTTTCTTAATCGAACACAAAAACCAAACAACCCCCCCTAATTCGATTTACCTTTGGATAATAATAATCAAGAATCCTTGTGAGAACGATATCCGAGTTAAAATTGTCCCCGACAACGGCTAATTACATCACATCTCTCAAGAAGGTGGTAAAAGAGAAGCATATAGATATATAATTGGAGTAGTTAAACTCCCCATCAAATAAAAAAAGATTATACTCTACTCCCCATGACAATATACTTCTCCCCCTTTGTCATAATCAAAAATGTAAAAAAAATAATCAAAGCACATAGATTCATTCTAAAAGGAATAAATTACCTTATAGTTATGGATATGAGCATTCCAGAGTAAGAAGTAAGATATAGGATCTAAGATTTTATTTCTACCCACGTAAGGTAGAATCAAACTTTGAAAATAACCAGTAGGTAAGCTTTGGAGAACTTATTCCCCCTGATTCTTTCTCGAACAAACCTTTAAAGTATTTGAAGCTTTCTATACCGAGAGGGAATTTTGTTGTCCACTTCTTTCTTTCTCAGATTCTCCCATCTTAGGAAATCTTTTGGGCAACTTATTTTTATCATCCTTGGGCCTTAGATTAACATTGGACTCTATGCATGTTGTATTTGGCACCCCTTTGCTCCAAAACAACTTGAAACTCAACCATAAGATAGTAGAAAATAAACCTAATTGATTAAGCATTTAATAAATAACTTACTAGAGAATCAATCAGAGTTTTATAATTTTTCAATCTCTATTAAGTGTACTACCTTAGAATCTCAAGGTAACTTGAGAAACTTCCCCTTTCTAAGAAATGTTGGACTTTCTTCACTTTTCTATGGAGTCTTGAAGTTTATTTTTTGTGCCTTAGGAACTTGTTGAATTTTTGAAACATGAGTTTCATGAATTTATTAATTTCACATTGGCAGTCTTCATATTCTGATTCCATATCTTCAATGTTAGTTGCTTTAAGTGCAATACTTTTACTCTTCTTCTTGTTGTCTTCTTCATCATCGACAAGTCTTTTCTTCTCCATCCCATCTTCCTGAAACAAAGATACAAAAATGCTTATCTTCTTCACAATGATATCATATGATGTCAAAGTTGATGCTTCTTTAAAACATCTTTCATTCAATGAAAATTTTAGAACTACCATATCATATGGCCTTGTATCTTAAAATATCAATCCATTTTTATTATTTGAAAATCTTTGACTACTTAACACATTATCCAAGCCAATTTGCCTTTTTCCATATTTAGCAATGACCTAGTTTAATTCCACAATTTTTTAATCAAATGATGAACATTTATGGCATGCTGAATTTTTGATTAAGTCTAACTCCACTTTTTTGATATTAGCCTCACTTTATAGATCTAAAATAGTTTTCTTTTGATTTAATTTTTTTTTTTAAGTTTCAAAATTTCATCATGTGATTATTAAAAACACTTTGTAATTCATCATATGAAGGTCTATTATCAATTTCAGAATAACAAACGTCATGCTCTTCATCACTTGAATGATGTGATACCATCAATGCCTTGCTTCCATGATCTTCATTTGAAGATGAACTTATTTCATTGTCATCCCATGCTACATATGATTTCTTTGGCCTTTTGTCCTTCTTGATCTTGAATTTTTTCTTATTTTGAAATGTAGGGTATTCACTTTTAACATGTCCTCTTTCTCCATATTCAAAGCAAGTAACCTTCCTTCTGGTGCTTCTTTCTGAATGATATCCTTTTTCCTTTCTTTTCTTAAGAACTTTTCAAACATCTTGATAAGATCATCATCTTCATCACTACTTGACTCATCCTCTTTATTTATATCATGATTTTTGACTTTAGTATTTAACGCAATATCTTTTAAGTCATTTACTTGAACTTCATGCTTCTCCAATCTTCAAGTTCTATCTCACGCTCTTGGAGTTTTCTAAATAATACTGCAAAAGTCATTTTGGATAGGCTCTTCTTTTCTCATATCATTGCCACTTTCGGTTTCCATTCCCTGGTCAAAGATCTAAGAATTTTAAGATTGAGATCATCATTAGGAAAAGTCTTACCAAGCTCCATTAAGTGGATAGTCCAGTGTATGAATCTTTTCTATAAGTCAAGAATTGAATCTCAGGGATGCTTCCTGAACAATTCATATTCATGGGATAATGTGTTCAGTTTTGATCTTTTCATTTCCACGGTTCCTTCACGAGTGACTTCTAAGGTATCCCATATTTATTTTTCTGTTGAAGCATGCTCTTTGTCTTCTTGTCATAGAGAACTTTTTTCTTATCATCTTCATCCCAAACACTTTTGATCTTGGATGTACCAACGCCATTAACAACACTTGTGGGAACGAAATACCATTTTCTATAGCATCTCAAATATTATCCTTGTGCCTCAAGATATGCTCTCGTGCATATTTTTCAAAAATCTTAATATTCTCCAACGAAGCAAGGATGTTTGTTGTTACTTCCCCCGTGTCTAAAAACTGGATTTGCGAAAGCCATTATTGGATCTTTAGGAACAAGTCACCTATAATCGGCTCTGATGCCAAATGTAAGTATTGAGTGCAATCTAAGAGGGTGTGAATTATATTTTATGGTATTTTAGACATTATAAGAGATGGTTCTCATGTTCTTATTTTTTCGAAAACAAGTGTATGACCTTTGAATGAAAGTGCATAATTTAAATGCAGAAAAATAAATAACACAACGAGGTATACTAGTTCCTCTTATCAACCAAGGGTACATCTAGTCCCCTCACATCCTATGAGATATTTTTACTCTTGTTAGATCTTTTTGAAACCCTCACACCAAAGATCTTCCTACAATCTTCTAACAATAACAAAGAAGTGAACCACTTCCTTGATTTCACAAACACCAAACCTATGGTGGATTTTGAACCACCCCCATTCAAATGACCTTTTATAACAATCAACAAAACACTTTGATGATCACAAAAACTATAAAGTAAATCACTTTCTGCTTACAAAATAAGTCACCACACACTTGGAGATTAAATACATCTTTTGAACAAATATGAATATATGATAAGAGTTGTTGCACTTGAATCAATTTATATATAGAGATTGATCTTCCCTTCCAATTAGAAATTCAAATATAATACAACTAGATTGCTAAAAAACCTTTCTTACTGATATGAAAGTTATGCAGAAAAAGTTTCATGTCAAACAAATTTGAATTAATGTAAAAATTTGAGCGGAAGAGGTTAATTTTAATATGAAAAATCCAGTTTAAATAGAAGATGAAACACCTCTTTAAAAAATGGCAATGTTTAATGAAAATAATCATGAATCATGTAGCAATGATTTGGAAAAGGTATGATGAATCATTGCATTGAAGATGTATCATAAAAGTTTCAAAATTTTCAAAAAGTGTCAGGTGCATTCGGTTGTATTAAAAGCTCAACTAGTTGCACCTTTGAAAAGGATTTGAAAAATGAATGTTGTAGACTATGCAATCGGTTGCACAATTTTGTCAACCGGTTGCACTTTTGAAAAATGCCTTGAAAATACATGGACAAACCCAAAATGCAATATGTTGTACCTTTTATGCAACATGTTGTATTAAGTGTAAAAAGTTTGGTTCAAGGTAAAATGCAATTGGTTGCATTATTTATTCAACTGGTTGCATCAATAGAAAACCATATTTTTTTCACTTTGAAACTTCATGAAATGAAAGTGTATGCAAAAGGAATGTTTGGAAAACTTTAGTGCTCAATAAGATGAAGTTTCTTGAGCATCTAAAGGTTATATAAACATTTGAATTAAGTACTTTGACCAATCATCCAATCTTTTGAATTCTAAAGCTTATGTAATCTTGATACTTGATTCCAATCTTTTTCTTTTTTGATCTTTCTTCTAAGATAAGTTTTTGACTTCATCAAAACGACACTAATAAGGATGAACACATCTTTTTCATATTCTTCGTCGGAGAAGGTGATTTTTTATTTTGGCTCCTTTATCATATTTATTTTTGGACCGAAAGGTATAATGCTACTCTTCAATATCTGTCTGGCATACTTCCAACTTGAAGAATTATATTCTCCACTTCCGTAAAAGCCCTCCATGCTGGTGTTGATGGAGGTATTTGAGATTTGTTCTGTTATCCTCATGGAGAATACGAAGAAAGTGAATGATGAATGATGATGTGTGTGGCTTAGGTTAGTTTTACCAGGACCCGCGATGGGCACCTATTATACTTGCTAAAAGTATAATGAGTGGCAATTCCTAATTGAGTAGGGTTGTCAAAGGGTTTTAGGTTTTTTTGGGTGAAGATAAAGCTCACGGAAGGATGGTGAGAAGCTTTGTATCTGGGTGATTTCTCAGTGATTCGAATGTCTCATATCAATCTTATGGTTGGTGTATTTAAAGTAATCTCTTGGTTCTATATCTTAGGAACCAAGAGAGTGGTTACCATATTCTTCTTTCAGAATTATGTAGAAAGTGGAATAATCATTTCCCCTATTATTCTAGAGAGTGTGACTTGTCTCTTTTACTTCTCATCCCCTACTATTACAGGTTAAGGATACATTATTTTCCATGTTTATATAAGTGGGAGTTGATTTAACCAACATGCGAGTGTACCAGACAATGGGTGTCCATTGTAATAAATGGGTGCACATAGTGATAAATGGGCGACTATAGACCATACTTTGGGCAATAAGTGTTATTTTCCTACCCTCAGTAAATCTTGTGTTTCTCCCCGTGGATCCTTTGAAAATATACCAATAAAACATCTTTTACAACGTTGTACATATTCTATGAGGTAGTTCAAAACTATGTTTTATATAAACAAGATTTTCACTAATCATAACCAACATATTATTTTGAGTAAAAAAATGCATATTATTTATGAGAGATATCTTTAACATAAGCTATACAATATATGAGAGAGATATCTAAATATAACTTAAATATCTTTGATTAAATTTTAATAGTATGATATCTATAAAAAGTATTTAACATAACTTTAACAACATATGATCTTAGATAACAATGATGTGACATCATTGTGAACTTACATAGTAATAATTTGAAAAAAATAAAAACTTACATAAACAACTACCAATAACCTAGATTGTGAGGGATAAAGAAGGGGAAATTAAAAACATGTGAAAGAAGGTTGAAAAATGAAGAATAAAAATGTTTTTAAAATGAAGGAAAGAGATGAAGCTGCTAATCACTGATCTATTAGACGATAATTAGTATGTACATGGTATATTTGTAACTATTCTTAGATAGCAACATATTAATGACCAAATGTAGATGATTCTTGGTCATCATTAATAATTATAGCCATTAAATAATTGATTCATTAATTAAATGTAGGATCTTTGTACTCTTTATATGTGGTAAATGCACATCAATATGATTCAATCAAGCCACAATATTTTGTTGCTTTTATAAGGTATCAACCTTTAGCCTTACAACAATCATGATCCAATGACCATACTTATTTTTTTCATCATCATAACCACACAAGTTTTTCATTACAACACCTTAGCAGTTGACACCAACACAATGGTTGTTCTTAGCACACACCACTCGCTCAAACTCACAAGCACCAAAAACCATACCTAGAATTTTCATATGAACCTTATGTTCATTGGATATGACCCCACTGACTTCATCGGTGGAAGTACAAAATGTCTTGTCAAAACATATCCAAATTTCTTCTTTTATGATATTATAAATTCAATAGATGCTAGTATTATCACTCTTAGGCAATGTGAAAACATCTCAGCAAATACGGTGGTCCTTCAAAAAAATGTTTGCAAGTAAGAGTCGTGCACGCATTATGCACCTAAAAGAAAGACTCCCCATAATCACTAAAGGAGCCAATCTAGTTTCATAATATCCTAACAATATCAAAGTAATTGCAGACGATTTAGCCATCATGAATTCAAAACTGGATGATATCGATATCATCATTATCACACTCAATGGTCTTGGAACTAAATATCATGAGATTACAACCATAATTTGCACTCGAGAAAATCCAATCAACTTTGAAAATCTTCATGAGCTACTCGTAGATTTTCAAACCCTTCTCAAAATAGATGAAATCAAGAATGACAACCAAAAACTCTATCTATTTCCACTTCCAATTCCGCAATCAAGGGAAAAAAATCTTAACTGAAATACAGAAACTATCAAAGGTCTTCATACCCCTACAACGGAAGATTCACATTAGCATGTCGATCTAGCAGTGTTATTTCTCAATGTTTTGACAAACTTGGACATACAACAAAGTCTTACTATAAATTACATTGTTACCCAAAGCGCTTTAATGGTCCTATGGCTCATCATTCACGTTCAAAATCTAATGTTGCTCATGATTGGATTATGGATTATGGTGCAACTCATCACTTCACCAATGCTTTGAACTAACTTCACCTAAAACGCCCATATCATGTCACATATGAGTTAACCACCACACATACTAGTAAAACATCTATCAACACTTCGTCCCACTCACTTCATATACCAAATTTTTTACATGTTCTTGAAATTTCTATAAAAAATTATCTATTGCGTTTCTCTGTCAAAGTAACCATATCTCTATAAAAAAAATGTCTAACTATTTTTTGGTGAAGGATTTGAATACAAGGGTCACTCTAATAAAAGGTAACCATAAACAAGGTCTCTAAATTCTATCATAACCAATAATCACCATCACAACACTTCACGACATCTCCATTAACCTACCTTGGCATTACATTCTTGGTCAACCATCTGATTGCATTTTGAGTTAATTTTCTTTATTTAAACAAATAAAACAATGGGATCAATAACAATGCATCCCGTGGGATCACAATACCCACATTCCACCTCATACACCCGAACTCGGTGCAATAGTCGAACACCGACACTGACACATAGTAGAAATCAGTAAGGCTCTCCTACATACCGCCAACTTACCCTCATCATTTTAGAGTCGTGCATTTCGCACGACTCTTTACTGTATCAATAGACTCCTAAAATCGATCCTCCATATGAAATCTACATTCTAGCTACTTCACAAAACGAAACCTAACCCCATACATGTCTATTCTTTCAAATATTTATGTTTCATTTGGTTGAAACCATACACATCCCACAAACTCCAATCCCAATTTCACCCCTGTATCTTTATAGGTTATGTCGATACACAATATGCCTACCATTGCCTTAACCCAAACACACATATAATATACACCTATAGACATGTAAAATTCTATGACCATACATTTCCTTACTACACATACCATCCACCCAATAATCATTCATCAACATCATCTATTATTACACAACTACCCATTCACATGTTCATTCCTATACTAGACTGAGTTCATCCACCAAACACTAACCAACACGCAACCTTCCACCCTACTTAACTACCTCAATCACTAAACACACATCAACACCTACATTAATAATACACTCACAAATTAAAATCAACCAACCCTAATTAACATAGACTCTTGAATATGAATATCGACAAGATCTTCCTTCTCGACATCAACGTTGTTGTTGTTGTTGTTGTTGTCTTCTTTTGCTTTTGATCGTTTTTCTTGATGTTGTTTAACAATGTTTTCTATGATTGTGTCTACGCGCTTATGAAATTTCTCTAACTTTGATCTCATCCCGGTTAGCATATGTAACGGTTTAATCGAAGGAAACATGTCATCAACATCAAGTTTATCTAATCAAGTTGTTTAACAAATTCCTGAGTCATGCGCTTCTGATATATCTGTCCATGACAAACAGCCGCAAGTCTCTTCTCATCAATCAAGTTTATCTGATCGAGTCGAGTCTGAATCCATTCATCCTCGCCTAAACCCGCCTCTTTCATGATCCTTAGAGAGGGAATCTGAACTTCCACCGGCAAAACGGCTTCCATTCCATAGACTAAAGAGAACGGGGTTGCCCCTGTCGAATTGCGTACTGAAGTGCGACAACCATGGAGAGCAAACGGTAACATCTCATGCCAGTCTTTGCACGTTACTGTCATCTTTTGTATGATCTTCTTGATGTTCTTATTAGCAGCCTCTACGGCGCCATTCATCTTTGGCCGGTACGGAGAAGAGTCATGGTGCTTTATTTTGAACTGCGTGCAGAGTTCAGTTTAGTACCATTATCAGTGATAACTCTCTCAGGAGACAGCAGGTCTCCCAGATGTATATTTGATAGAATCCATCTTAGAAATCAATAAAGTGGTATGATCCAACATATACTGTCTTAGTCGGCGAGCAGCCTAGGCCAAAGCGTAGCAAGCTTTCTCGAGCTGTGAGTATCTTGTTTCACAGTCGGTACCTTTTGCTAAGGCAGTGTATGACATGCTCTTTTCGACCAGACTCGTCATGTTGCCCCAGCACACACCTTATTGAATTTTCTAACACGGCCAAATACATGATTAGAGGTCTTCCTTCAACTGGCAGCATCAGAATTGGAGGTTCTTGGAGATACTTCTTGATTTTGTCGTTCATCATTCCGTACCATCTCTTGATTTTTCTCAGTAATTTGAAGACGGGTTTGTAGGTAGTAGTCAAGTGGGGAATGAATCTGGCAATGTAATTCAAGTGTCCCAAGAAACCTCTGACTTCTTTTTTGTCTATTTCAGTACCCAGATTTGCAATTTCAATTGATTCCTCTTGCGGCTGTATGGTCTTTTCTTCTTGTAGTACCAGTCTGGCAAGTTCTCAGGTACTTTACAATCTTCCTCACCTTCATCCTCGGTTTGGTAGATCGGATTTTCAAAGTCATAATGAACAGTAGCAGAACTATTATCAACAGGATCCAGAGTGGGTATGGATATGGGATTTGTTACGTGAGTGTGTGCAAGAGAACATAGCTTGTTTGAAAAATGACAGGAAAGATAAAGAGCGCAATATTTGAATGCAAAAAGTCCATTGATTCATTGAATGTGAATATGCTTATGAGAATGACAAAACCCTTGAAAAACTAGCTATTGTGCCCCGGGTATGGACACAATGCTTTAAAACACTAAAATAGCAATAACAATTACTCCTGACTAGAGGAAATCGGGATAGTGTCTTCAGCCTTCCAATTATTGAGTCCGTCACCAATTGTTGGGTAGACCCAGCTATCCAGGTCGCAATCGCTGTCAGCATCCTCTATAGCATTAAGAGTTTTGTCATGATTAGGCAGAGGAGCAGTGATGACCTAGGAGTCTCAGGCGGATCCAATTCAAATTCTCCGGCGTCGATCATATCCTGAATTTTGTTCTTCAACGACCAACAATCGTTTGTATCATGCCCGGGGCTATCGGAGTGATAGGCACACCTGGCATTGGGATTATAACGAGGAGAAGTAGTGTTGGGTTTTGCAGGAGGATCTCTGACAATTTGTTCGAGGTCCATTTTTCTGTTTGGAGGAAAACCGTGAGAACATTGATCCCTTTAGAGTACCTGTTATGCTATGTTATGCTATGCAATGCATGAAATGTTTTCAAGGCCTTTTGGAATTTAACTTTGCATAAACTACCGACAAGGGAAACTTTTTTTTTTGTTTTTTTTTTTGTTTTTTTTTTGTTTTTTTTTTCATACAAAACAGAGCAAAGTTAAATCCCTAAGTCCTTGAAATGGTTAGTTCAATGTTATGATGTCATGATGTTATGATGTTATGATGTTATGATGTTATGAGGTTAAATAACAAGCACAAGCAAGTCACACAACCATCATTCCTAGGTTTTAAGGCTTGCATGAGTTCCATAGGTAAGTACCCTCCCCACTGAAGTTTAGTTGGTTCAACCTGTCCTAGAATAGTAACCGGGTTCTAAAAGGATCTCCAATCATTGACTTTCCTTTAAGTCCACTTCAGTGCAACGCCAAGTGGTTGACCGAAGCTTCCCTAAAGTCCAATCTCAAAGAGTGTAGTATCGAGTCTCAACCAACCCCAGTCGGAACCGAAGTCAGTTATCTCACTACTTTCTAATGGCTAGGATGAGTCAATTAGGGTTCTAAAGGTCTGGTTAATGCTTTGACGACACCACGCGAATGCCAAATTTTTCCTCAAGTAAACATGAGGAACATCAGGACATCCAAAGTGTCACATTAACCGTAGCCATCATTTTAACCATTCCAGTATACGCCGGATAGTCGCGATGATCTATTGCTACTTACCTAAGGTACACTAGATCCGGGTGTAGGATCTTTCACTCAAAATTCCCTTAAAAGAAGGAACAATTTGAAAACATAAATGATTTTTTTAAGGTGACCTCTCTTTTATATCCCCAGCAGAGTCGCCAGTTCTGTCATACGGTGAACTGACTTGGGGTGTTTTGCTTTTTATCGCAATGTCGCGGATAGCAAGAGTCGCCACCGACTTTTCTTTTATCCAATAAGGAAAGGTGGAAAAGAACAGGAAAGACCTCAATAGATTTTGGGTTCGGGAGGTACATTATACAAAGGGAAGGTGTTAGCACCCTTTGTATCCATGGTTATCCATGGGCTCTTAATTACTGGATCACTTATATTTTTGTCTGAAAAGTGTCGGTGAATTGCTTAAAAATGTTTGAAAGAGAGTTTAACTTTGTAATGATTCTCGTATGAATGTATACAAAGTATTTATCTCATTTGATTTTGAAAATGGTTTAGAAAAATATAACTCGGTAATGATTCTAGTATGAATGTATACCAAGTGGTGATTTTCTAGGATTTGTAAAGTGTAAAGTGTGAGGGGTGGAAAATGTTTTAGGTTATGATCCAGTAATTGAGAGTTATACCTTCCTGAGGTCATTATGGGCATTTCCTATCCTTATGAGGGTAAAACTGTCCTTACTATTGAGAAGTAAGTAATCTTACCCTTTGGATGTTAAGGGACATCGTAGGATCATCGATTGGTCATTGAAGGCAACAGTTGTGAGGATACCTTAGCATTCGAAGGGACTATCATCAGTTAACCGTAGGCTACACCGAAGGGTCATCGAGGGACAAAATCGTATTTTCGAAGGCAACATCCGAGGGACTATGATGATTTAACCGAAGGGTCTTTGCTAAGTGCATCCCCACATTCGCGGGACATGACCATAATACCGTAATCGTAGGGTAACAAAAGAGAGGTCCAAGATCGCATATTAAAAGGCAAAGTTTTACAATTAATTAGATAGCCGTGGCCGATTAAGTAATTAGGTCCATATTAAAATCAGTACATTAAGATCAATTAAGCCATTAGGGTGGATCTTCACCATGAAATTAATACATTAAAATCAATTGAGTAATTCAAGGTGAATCTCCATAAGGGTATCCCACACATAAAGTGGAATACCTAGCCGGCAATTTCCTCGGGAATATGTAAACCTTTACACAATTCAGCACACGGGTTAGAGCATCAAAGTAACGTATAATTGAAAATTGCACTACAACATAACAGTCATAATCTCAGGCCAAATGATGCAGAATTATAATAAGTCTTGGTTAGATAGACATAAGGCATAATAGAAAAGAAACAAAGCCGCCACTGTCCCGTTCGCCTCTGCTTCGCCTAGCGAAGGCTCAGCGAAGGCTCGCTGCAGGCTCGCTTAGCGATGTGCTAGCGAGCGGCCACGGGTTTGGAGTTTGACAGCAGCATGACCTCCGAAAACCTGAACTTTTATGGCATTTGATTACAGGAATAGCATGGACAAACACTCATGATATGCAAGCGTATTTAAATTCGCATGTGAAATCAAACTACGTATTCGAAACTTCAATCATGATGCTTTATGTATATAGAGATTACCGATTAAAAGCATAAAACAATAGTGATGCGCAAACCTGCTTGCAACTAAGCTGCTATGTTGAAGAGACTGATCGCTTTTGGTATCGGATGGAGTTGGGCGGCGGTAGCTTTGGAGCGGAGGAGCGGCCTTCAGGGTTTCTTCACTCGGAACTCTCTAAAGTAGCCTCCAGGGTTTCTGTGCCAGGGTTTTCGTCCGTCTTCCTCCGTTTTCCGTTTTTTTGTCTGTGTGTCTGTGAAGAGCTGGTATTTATAGTAGTAGAGGTGACCTAATGGGCTTAAAATGAGGTCCAAAACTTCAGATTTTCGCAAGCTTCGCTAGGCGAAGGAATTGCTCGCCTAGCGAGCAAGCTAGTTTTGGGTTTTTTTCTGGATCTGATGCTTCGCTGGGCGAGTGTCATGATGAAGTGTTCCCTAGGCGAAGGAATTGCTCGCCTAGCGAGCAAGCTAGTTTGGGCCACTTCGGGATTGGGCCTGTTGTGAGCTGGGCTTTTGTTCATTTGATATCAGTGTCTTGCAGAGCAAGTCGGAGGGTCTTGAGGGATGCTTTGAAAGATGCCTTGTAATATCAACGGGCAAATTTTGGGGTATGACAGCTGCCCCTGTTCAATATTCTTGAACCGAGAGAGTAGAATGGTATGTGCCGTTCGTGGTCTGGAGGTGAAAGATTATTGAACACCAGAATGCCCCAAAAATTTGCGCTTGTCAATCAGGAGCTAGTCTTGATGGAGATGGGCTTAGAGATGCCATCCAGGAAGTTTGATGACGAGCTTCCGATTGTGCCGTACGTTAGACGATGTCTGAAGACATGGATGTCATACCGGGTCATACGCTAGACCGTATAGTGAATCATCCATAATGCTGTTGACTTCGCTGGGGAGTCAGAGTATGCTATATACTGCTGGGGATAAGGGATCAGAATGGATCATACACTGGACCGTATCTGAATACCAGAGTGAGCTGTTCGTTAGGCGGATGACTTTGTCGAGGATGAAAAATCAGAACGGATCGTACGCTAGATCGTCTCTGAGTTGAAGACCCAAATGGGTCTTATGATAGCCTGGATTGGAGTTGCAGGATGAGCCGTCCGTTAGGCTGTGTCTGATGATGAAAGGGGGTAGTCGTACGCTAGACTACAATTCAGAAATGTACCTGTCACTAGGTAGCCTCTGAGGAGATGAAGGTTTAACTTGGTCGTACATTAAACTGTATCTGAGCAGAATGAGCCGTCCATTAGGCTGAATCTGACGATGCAAGGGAAGTAGTCGTACGCTAGACTACAATTCAGAAATGTACCTGTCACTAGGTAGCATCTGAGCAGATGAAGGTCTAACTTGGTCGTACATTAAACCATATCTGAGCAGAATGAGCCGTCCATTAAGCTGAATCTGCTGAAAAGGGAGTAGTCGTACGCTAGACTACAATTCAGAAATGTACCTGTCACTAGGTAGCATCTGAGCAGATGAAGGTCTAACTTGGTCGTACATTAAACCATATCTGAGTAGAATGAGCCGTCCATTAGGCTGAATCTGCTGAAAAGGGAGTAGTCGTACGCTAGACTACAATTCAGAAATGTACCTGTCACTAGGTAGCATCTGAGCAGATGAAGGTCTAACTTGGTCGTACATTAAACCATATCTAAGCAGAATGAGCCGTCCATTAGGCTGAATCTGCTGAAAAGGGAGTAGTCGTATACTAGACTACCATTCAGAAATGTACCTGTCCTAAGGTAGCATCTGAGGAGATGAAGGTCTAACTTGGTCGTACATTAAACCATATCTGAGCAGAATGAGCCGTCCATTAGGCTGAATCTGCTGAAAAGGGAGTAGTCGTATACTAGACTACCATTCAGAAATGTACCTGTCCTAAGGTAGCATCTGAGTAACAGAATGAGCCGTCCGTTAGGCTGAATCTGCTTAAAAGGAAGTAGTCGTATACTAGACTACCATTCAGAAATGTACGTGTCCTAAGGTAGCATCTGAGGAGATGAAGGTCTAACTTGGTCGTACATTAAACCATATCTGAGCAGAATGAGCCGTCCATTAGGCTGAATCTGCTGAAAAGGGAGTAGTCGTATACTAGACTACCATTCAGAAATGTACCTGTCCTAAGGTAGCATCTGAGTAACAGAATGAGCCGTCCGTTAGGCTGAATCTGCTTAAAAGGGAGTAGTCGTATACTAGACTACCATTCAGAAATGTACCTGTCCTAAGGTAGCATCTGAGGAGATGAAGGTCTAACTTGGTCGTACATTAAACCATATCTGAGCAGAATGAGCCGTCCATTAGGCTGAATCTGCTGAAAAGGGAGTAGTCGTATACTAGACTACCATTCAGAAATGTACCTGTCCTAAGGTAGCATCTGAGTAGATGAAGGTCTAACTTGGTCGTACATTAAACCATATCGGAGTTGGTTGAAAGTCAGAATGGATCGTACGTTAGACCGTATCTGAGCTGAAGGTCCAAATGGGTCGTACGTTAGACCGTATTGGAGTTGCAGAATGAGCCGTACGTTAGGCTGTATCTGAAGAAGAAAGTAGTCGTACGCTAGACTACACCTCGGAATGTACCGTACGCTAGGCAGCATCTGAGGATTTGAGTATCCAAATGGGTCGTACGTTAGACCGTATTGGAGTTGCTGAAAGCCAGAATGGATCGTACGTTAGACCGTATCTGAGCTGAAGGAGTCATATGTTGGGCTGAATCAGAATGAACCGTCCGTTAGGCGGTATCTGATGATATTTGTTGTATTTGTAGCGACTATCCGGGGTGGGTTTAGAGATGCCACCATTGGGAGGATGTCAGAACGTTCGTCAGATGGATTATATCCGAGAGCTGTACTCGAATCTTGAATGTGATTAGCCTGAAAAATAAAGTTAGTTTCATGCAATGTCATGATGCATGAGATGCTTTATGCTTGCGAACATGGTACGCATATACATGCTATGAAATGATGTAAAGTATGTGATGCGGAATGAAGTAAATGTGAATGATGTAATGAATGCTCTATGCGTCTGAACATTCCTCCAGGGAACTCTACTGGGGAAATAAATCTCAGTCTGCTGGTCAGAGATATTTGTATTGATGATCCTTCCTTAGCTGGGGGATACTTGATTTCTGTCTGACGATGAAAACATTCAACAGAGCCTGGCTGGGGATGGAAGAGATGACCTGTCGGTATGGTGGTGCCGACCTCTTCTGGAGAATAATTGGCGTTGCCGGGGAATCGAATTAGCAACAGACTCATTGGAAAGCGTGGTTAGACCTTCTCCTTGGTCCTGAAGTCTCGTAGTAGTTGCAATTTCCATTTTAGGCATGTATTTTTGATAAACATTGATCATATTCAAATGCATATATCAATTCAAATTAAATCAATGGACGTTTATGCAATCAAAACAGAGGAAGTAAAACAAAAGCATCTTTTTGGGAATAAAATTGGATTGATTTTGAAAGAGGGCCTACAAAGAGGCAACTTATGTACAAGGAGACAGACGTCCTAGTAAGAGGACATTGCCAGGAAAACAGAGAGAAAGCTATGCGGGAGAAAATCCTATCAATTCTAATTTCACTACTGTCATTGTGTCTTCAAGCATCTCATCTCCTGCTGTCGGATAGAAGTGATTGGTTTGTTCAGTCCCTTGAACTTGGTTGAAGCTGACAGAGAACGGGATGTAGTCATACGCTTTAATCCCTAACTTTTGCCTGGACCGCCTTTTCAGGTTTTCAGTCCACCGGGATACCCTTTTTTGCCCAAGCCGCCTTTTCAGGTTTTCGACTTGCCGGGTGTACATTTTTATATGTTTATCCCTAATTTTTGCCCGAACCCTTTTGGTTCGCCGGGATGCCCTTACTTTTGCCTAGGTACGTCGACCTAGCGGGTCTTTTTTATGCGTAGTATTTTTTAACTATGTCCACGTTCACAGGATGCGGGAAGTCTTCGCCATCCATTGTAGCGAGTATCATGGCTCCACCGGAGAATACTTTCTTAACCACAAATGACCCTTCGTATGTGGGAGTCCACTTGCCTCTGGGATCACCTTGTGGTAGAATGATACGCTTTATCACCAAGTCGCCAATTTGATACATCTGTCTCTTGACTCTTTTGTTAAATGCCTGAGTCATGCGCTTCTGATATATCTGTCCATGACAAACAGCCGCAAGTCTCTTCTCATCAATCAAGTTTATCTGAATGAGTCGAGTCTGAATCCATTCATCCTCGCCTAAACCCGCCTCTTTCATGATCCTTAGAGAGGGAATCTGAACTTCCACCGGCAAAACGGCTTCCATTCCATAGACTAAAGAGAACGGGGTTGCCCCTGTCGAATTGCGTACTGAAGTGCGACAACCATGGAGAGCAAACGGTAACATCTCATGCCAGTCTTTGCACGTTACTGTCATCTTTTGTATGATCTTCTTGATGTTCTTATTAGCAGCCTCTACGGCGCCATTCATCTTTGGCCGGTACGGAGAAGAGTCATGGTGCTTTATTTTGAACTGCGTGCAGAGTTCAGTTTAGTACCATTATCAATGATAACTCTCTCAGGAGACAGCAGGTCTCCCAGATGTATATTTGATAGAATCCATCTTAGAAATCAATAAAGTGGTATGATCCAACATATACTGTCTTAGTCGGCGAGCAGCCTAGGCCAAAGCGTAGCAAGCTTTCTCGAGCTGTGAGTATCTTGTTTCACAGTCGGTACCTTTTGCTAAGGCAGTGTATGACATGCTCTTTTCGACCAGACTCGTCATGTTGCCCCAGCACACACCTTATTGAATTTTCTAACACGGCCAAATACATGATTAGAGGTCTTCCTTCAACTGGCAGCATCAGAATTGGAGGTTCTTGGAGATACTTCTTGATTTTGTCGTTCATCATTCCGTACCATCTCTTGATTTTTCTCAGTAATTTGAAGACGGGTTTGCAGGTAGTAGTCAAGTGGGGAATGAATCGGGCAATGTAATTCAAGTGTCCCAAGAAACCTCTGACTTCTTTTTTGTCTATTTCAGTACCCAGATTTGCAATTTCAATTGATTCCTCTTGCGGCTGTATGGTCTTTTCTTCTTGTAGTACCAGTCTGGCAAGTTCTCAGGTACTTTACAATCTTCCTCACCTTCATCCTCGGTTTGGTAGATCGGATTTTCAAAGTCATAATGAACAGTAGCAGAACTATTATCAACAGGATCCAGAGTGGGTATGGATATGGGATTTGTTACGTGAGTGTGTGCAAGAGAACATAGCTTGTTTGAAAAATGACAGGAAAGATAAAGAGCGCAATATTTGAATGCAAAAAGTCCATTGATTCATTGAATGTGAATATGCTTATGAGAATGACAAAACCCTTGAAAAACTAGCTATTGTGCCCCGGGTATGGACACAATGCTTTAAAACACTAAAATAGCAATAACAATTACTCCTGACTAAAGGAAATCGGGATAGTGTCTTCAGCCTTCCAATTATTGAGTCCGTCACCAATTGTTGGGTAGACCCAGCTATCCAGGTCGCAATCGCTGTCAGCATCCTCTATAGCATTAAGAGTTTTGTCATGATTAGGCAGAGGAGCAGTGATGACCTTAGGAGTCTCAGGCGGATCCAATTCAAATTCTCCGGCGTCGATCATATCCTGAATTTTGTTCTTCAACGACCAACAATCGTTTGTATCATGCCCGGGGCTATCAGAGTGATAGGCACACCTGGCATTGGGATTATAACGAGGAGAAGTAGTGTTGGGTTTTGCAGGAGGATCTCTGACAATTTGTTCGAGGTCCATTTTTCTGTTTGGAGGAAAACCGTGAGAACATTGATCCCTTTAGAGTACCTATTATGCTATGTTATGCTATGCAATGCATGAAATGTTTTCAAGGCCTTTTGGAATTTAACTTTGCATAAACTACCGACAAGGGAAACTTTTTTTTTTGTTTTTTTTTTGTGTTTTTTTTTTGTTTTTTTTTTTCATACAAAACAGAGCAAAGTTAAATCCCTAAGTCCTTGAAATGGTTAGTTCAATGTTATGATGTCATGATGTTATGATGTTATGATGTTATGAGGTTAAATAACAAGCACAAGCAAGTCACACAACCATCATTCCTAGGTTTTAAGGCTTGCATGAGTTCCATAGGTAAGTACCCTCCCCACTGAAGTTTAGTTGGTTCAACCTGTCCTAGAATAGTAACCGGGTTCTAAAAGGATCTCCAATCATTGACTTTCCTTTAAGTCCACTTCAGTGCAACGCCAAGTGGTTGACCGAAGCTTCCCTAAAGTCCAATCTCAAAGAGTGTAGTATCGAGTCTCAACCAACCCCAGTCGGAACCGAAGTCAGTTATCTCACTACTTTCTAATGGCTAGGATGAGTCAATTAGGGTTCTAAAGGTCTGGTTAATGCTTTGACGACACCACGCGAATGCCAAATTTTTCCTCAAGTAAACATGAGGAACATCAGGACATCCAAAGTGTCACATTAACCGTAGCCATCATTTTAACCATTCCAGTATACGCCGGATAGTCGCGATGATCTATTGCTACTTACCTAAGGTACACTAGATCCGGGTGTAGGATCTTTCACTCAAAATTCCCTTAAAAGAAGGAACAATTTGAAAACATAAATGATTTTTTTAAGGTGACCTCTCTTTTATATCCCCAGCAGAGTCGCCAGTTCTGTCATACGGTGAACTGACTTGGGGTGTTTTGCTTTTTATCGCAATGTCGCGGATAGCAAGAGTCGCCACCGACTTTTCTTTTATCCAATAAGGAAAGGTGGAAAAGAACAGGAAAGACCTCAATAGATTTTGGGTTCGGGAGGTACATTATACAAAGGGAAGGTGTTAGCACCCTTTGTATCCATGGTTATCCATGGGCTCTTAATTACTGGATCACTTATATTTTTGTCTGAAAAGTGTCGGTGAATTGCTTAAAAATGTTTGAAAGAGAGTTTAACTTTGTAATGATTCTCGTATGAATGTATACAAAGTATTTATCTCATTTGATTTTGAAAATGGTTTAGAAAAATATAACTCGGTAATGATTCTAGTATGAATGTATACCAAGTGGTGATTTTCTAGGATTTGTAAAGTGTAAAGTGTGAGGGGTGGAAAATGTTTTAGGTTATGATCCAGTAATTGAGAGTTATACCTTCCTGAGGTCATTATGGGCATTTCCTATCCTTATGAGGGTAAAACTGTCCTTACTATTGAGAAGTAAGTAATCTTACCCTTTGGATGTTAAGGGACATCGTAGGATCATCGATTGGTCATTGAAGGCAACAGTTGTGAGGATACCTTAGCATTCGAAGGGACTATCATCAGTTAACCGTAGGCTACACCGAAGGGTCATCGAGGGACAAAATCGTATTTTCGAAGGCAACATCCGAGGGACTATGATGATTTAACCGAAGGGTCTTTGCTAAGTGCATCCCCACATTCGCGGGACATGACCATAATACCGTAATCGTAGGGTAACAAAAGAGAGGTCCAAGATCGCATATTAAAAGGCAAAGTTTTACAATTAATTAGATAGCCGTGGCCGATTAAGTAATTAGGTCCATATTAAAATCAGTACATTAAGATCAATTAAGCCATTAGGGTGGATCTTCACCATGAAATTAATACATTAAAATCAATTGAGTAATTCAAGGTGAATCTCCATAAGGGTATCCCACACATAAAGTGGAATACCTAGCCGGCAATTTCCTCGGGAATATGTAAACCTTTACACAATTCAGCACACGGGTTAGAGCATCAAAGTAACGTATAATTGAAAATTGCACTACAACATAACAGTCATAATCTCAGGCCAAATGATGCAGAATTATAATAAGTCTTGGTTAGATAGACATAAGGCATAATAGAAAAGAAACAAAGCCGCCACTGTCCCGTTCGCCTCTGCTTCGCCTAGCGAAGGCTCAGCGAAGGCTCGCTGCAGGCTCGCTTAGCGATGTGCTAGCGAGCGGCCACGGGTTTGGAGTTTGACAGCAGCATGACCTCCGAAAACCTGAACTTTTATGGCATTTGATTACAGGAATAGCATGGACAAACACTCATGATATGCAAGCGTATTTAAATTCGCATGTGAAATCAAACTACGTATTCGAAACTTCAATCATGATGCTTTATGTATATAGAGATTACCGATTAAAAGCATAAAACAATAGTGATGCGCAAACCTGCTTGCAACTAAGCTGCTATGTTGAAGAGACTGATCACTTTTGGTATCGGATGGAGTTGGGCGGCGGTAGCTTCGGAGCGGAGGAGCGGCCTTCAGGGTTTCTTCACTCGGAACTCTCTAAAGTAGCCTCCAGGGTTTCTGTGCCAGGGTTTTCGTCCGTCTTCCTCCGTTTTCCGTTTTTTTGTCTGTGTGTCTGTGAAGAGCTGGTATTTATAGTAGTAGAGGTGATCTAATGGGCTTAAAATGAGGTCCAAAACTTCAGATTTTCGCAAGCTTCGCTAGGCGAAGGAATTGCTCGCCTAGCGAGCAAGCTAGTTTTGGGCTTTTTTCTGGATCTGATGCTTCGCTGGGCGAGTGTCATGATGAAGTGTTCGCTAGGCGAAGGAATTGCTCGCCTAGCGAGCAAGCTAGTTTGGGCCACTTCGGGATTGGGCCTGTTGTGAGCTGGGCTTTTGTTCATTTGATATCAGTGCCTTGCAGAGCAAGTCGGAGGGTCTTGAGGGATGCTTTGAAAGATGCCTTGTAATATCAACGGGCAAATTTTGGGGTATGACACTCACCATCGAGAAAATTCTACTAGTGAGATTGATTGTCGAGTTCGCTGATGATTGAATCGATTGTATTAACTTTGTAGTCTCGTCTTTTCGGACATAAGAGAATGATTGAACCCTTTTAGCACTTAGAAGCTCTAGCACACATATTTTCCTCATTTGTCTCCAAAAATCACCATATGTAGAAAACATAATATCTTTTGAACCATAAACTATAATTTCAGGAGAAAGAAATTTTGGCCTATTAGCAAAAACAACATCATGTGTTTTCATGACTTCTTTGGCCATTTTGGGAGATGATACAATTATAGTAGAAATTTCACCAAGTTGAAGGTGCATTAAAGGTCCATATTTTTGAGAAATCTCTTGTTGAGCATGGTGTGGAAGTTTCTTAAACGTGGCTAGTTGATGAAGGTTACCAATGAGAGGAAATTTCTTTGGACCAGGTGGTAACTTGTTTGCTTTTAGGTTGAAATATTTTGATAGATAATGAAATAGGAACAATAGAAAAAAGGGAATAATAAAGAAGGAAAGATGAAGTTCTATTGTGTTGATATTTTAGAGGAGATTGAGATTACTTAACTCTAAAGTTTTTGTTTGGTTTAGTGAGATGCTATGAGGTTATTATTTATAGACTCTCGAGAAAATCCAATCAGCTTTGAAAACCTTCATGAGCTACTCGTAGATTTTCAAACCCATCTCAAAAGAGATGAAATCAAGAGTGACAACCAAAAAATCTATCTATTTCCACTCCCAATTCCGCAATCAAAGGCAAACAATATTAACTAAATCAGGGAAACTATCAGAGGTCTTCATACCCCTACAATGGAGGATGCACATTAGCATATCGGTCTCGCAGTATTATTTGTCAATGATGTGACAAATTTGGGCATACAACAAAGGCTTACTATAAGTTACATTGTTACCCAAAGCGCTCTAATGGTCATATGGCTCATCATGCACATTCAACATCTCATATTGCTCATGATTGGGTCATGGATTCTGGTGCAACTCACCGCTTCACCAATGCTTTGAACGACCTTCACCTAAATCTCCTTTATCATGTCAAATATGAGTTAACCACCAGACATACTGGTAAAACATCTATCTGCACTCCTTCCCACTCACTTCATCTACCAACTTTTTTACACGTTCTTGTAATTTCAAAAAAATATTTTTTCTATTGCCTTTCTCTGTCAAAGTAACCCTATCTATGTGAAAAAAAATTCTAACTATTTTTTGGTGAATGATTTTAATACAAGGGTCACTCTAATCAAATGTAACCATAAACAAGGTCTTTAAATTCTGTCATAACCAATAATCACCCTAACAACACTTCACGCCATCTCCTTTAACCCACCTTGGCATTACATTCTTGGTCAGCCATCTGATTGCATTTTGAGTTAATTTCCTTTATTTAAACAAATAAAATGGTGGGATCAACAACCATGCATCCCATGCAACATAATTAAGAGTTATACGTTACCTTTTTCTACATCTAGTATTTCTAGCACAAAACCACTTGAACTATTGTATATAGATGTATGAGTCATTCACCCATCTAGTATTTCTACATCTCGTTTTTAGTCACTCAAAATAATTTCTTCAAAGAATGGTCATCCTAAAAAATTTCAACACTTTTGGTCCCTTAAGCAACTTAGCGACGATTTTTACAACTTAGCGACTGGATTATCGATAGTTTTAGTAACGGTTTTAGTATTAGGGACCAAAAGTGCAGATGAAATTTTTTAGAAGGATCATTATTTGAAGGAAATATTTTGAGGGACTAAAAACGATATTTGAGATATTTAGGAGGACCACAAACATATTTAACCCTTGTAAAGTTAAACTAACACAATGAGGGATAATTCATCTAACTCAAAACAATCCTTACTAATCATGGGATATCACACTACCCACATTCCACCTCATACACCCGAACTCAGTGCAATAGTCGAACACCGACACTGACACATAGTGGAAATCAACAAGGTTCTCCTACATACCGCCAACTTACCCTCATTTTAGGGTCGTGCATTTCGCACGACCCTCTACTGTATCAATAGACTCCCAAAATCGGTCCTCCATATGAAATTTACATTCTAGCTACTTCACAAAACCAAACCTAACCCCATACATGTCTATTCTTTCAAATATTTATGTTTCATTTGGTTGAAACTCTACACTTCCCACAAACTCCAATCCCAATTTCACCCTTGTATCTTTATAGGTTATGTCGATACACAATACGCCCACCATTGCCTTAACCCAAACACACATATAATATACACCTATAGACATGTAAAGTTCTATGACCATAAATTTCTTTACAACACATACCATCCACCCAATAATCATTCATCAACATCATCTATTATTGCACAACTACCCATTCACATGTTCATTCCTATACTAAACTGAGTTCATCCACCAAACACTAACCAACACGCAACCTCTCACCCTACTTAACTACCTCAATCACTGAACACACATCAACACCTACATTAATAATACACTCACAAATTATAATCAACCAACCAAATCATTATTTGATGATCAATGAAGAGGGTGTCTACACTTCAAGTCATTCATCACGTAATATTCAAAACCTTTCACCTTTTGTTCATATACCCTTGAAAAATAACTCTCATACAACTATTATACTACCGAGTCAGCCACTAACTTGATCACAAAACAATATTTTGAAGCCTAAAAGACCTTTTCAAGTTATAAAATACATATTGGCCGAAAATGTTGAACCTTTAAATTTCAAAGAAGTTATGAAACACGGGCACTGAAGGAAGGCCATCTATAAAGAGTTTGACGTTCTCATAAGAAATGTAACATGACCACTTATCATACCTCCAAAAGGCGCTATCATTGTCGTATGCAAATGGTTGTTTCGCATTAAAAGACAAGTGGATGGCTCTCTTGCTCGATATAAATCTCGCCTTGTTACAAAAGACTTTACTCAATGTCACAAATTAGACTTCCATGAAACATTTTCCCTGGTGGTTAGGCCTCAAACAATCAATACCATCCTTACTCTTACTCTTTGCCACAAATGGACAATGCACCAACTCAATGTGAATAATGCATTTCTTCAAAGGTCTCTCTGAGAGCAAGTTTATATGAACCAACCATCTGGACTCAAGTATTCACAACATTTACACTATGTATGCAAACTACACAAAGCCATCTATGGCCTTCGCCAAGCTCATCGGGCATGACATAATGCACTAAAGAGTTTCACGGTGTCCTACGACTTTTCATGCAACAAAAGTGATCCATCTCTCTTTATTTATGAAGATGCATGCATTCTTGCTTACTTCCATGTTTAAGTTGGTAACTTACTCCACACTGGTAACAAGAACCACTTCCTACAAGAATTCATCTTAAATCTATTTAAAAGTTTTCCTTGAAAAACATGAGAGCTCAACTCAACACTATTTTTTTGGCATAGAAATCATTCCCACCAACTCGGGCGTACTCCCATCTCAACACAAGCATATCAGAGACATCCTCCAACGATTTTATATGGAGGGCGCCAAGCCCTCAGCCATACCACTTACCGCTACAACAACACTTCAACTCCATTATGGAACTATATATACTAGAAGTATTGTCGGAGCTCTTCAATATCTCAAACTCACCAAGCCTGACATATCCTTTTCCATAAACAAAGTTGCATAATTCATGCACTAACCCACCACCCTTCATCTCCAACATCTCAAAAGAATTTTACGATATCTCAAAACCATAATCAACCATGTCATTCTTCTACATCCTACAACCACACACAACCTCATTGCCTATTTCGATGTTGATCGGGGGCAGAGATACCGATGATTGCACCACTACTTTAATGATAATTTTTAAAAAATAATGTTAATTATTATCGATGTTTTTCAATAACACTTTTACAAAAAATATTATTAAAAAATATTATTATAGACTATCAATCTTAACTCAATTGACAAAAATTAATATTATTATATTAGACATTAATACCTATACTAATATCAAAATTTAAACTATAAATCTCGCGGCTATGTGTCAGTTCCTATTGATTATTAAATAAATAAAAATAGAACATTGTCAAAGTTCAAAATATATCAAAATTTCTGGAATAGTCTCTAAATATGTATAATATAATAATATGCATGAGTACTATATGATTGTAGGCACCGTTGCAGCTGAGATATTGGGACCACGTGATCCTCAATTTAAGACTCATTTACAGTCGCATTTTGTTATATAACAGAACAACCCTTCAACTTTTATTTCTGAAATTTTACATATGATAATAGTAGATATTTATTTGAGTAAACATAGGTTGAAATCACATAACATAAACACTAGGAATCAAACACAACTCCTTTTCCCTTCCAACCGCCAATCCAAAATGTTCAGTCATATCCAAATCTTCATGTTTCATCGCATCTGGAAGCTCCCAATCAAAATGATAAAGTAACTTAGCCAAAGGAAGCATAACACTAGCCAAACCAAATGACATACCAGGACACATTCTTCTCCCAGCTCCAAAAGGAATATACTCAAAATTATTCCCTTTAAAATCAACAGAACTGTCATCGAATCTCTCCGGAATAAACGTCTCCGCGTCGTTCCAGTAATCCGGATCCCTTGCCATAGCCCATGCATTTATCATAACTTTCGTGTTTTTCGGTATTTCGTATCCGTCGATGACGGTTAACTCAGAGCTTTCTCTAGGGACCAGTAAAGGAGAAGGTGGATGTAACCTCAATGTTTCTTTCATTACTAATTTTAAATATGAGAGTTCTTGTAGATCAGATTCATGCATTGTTTCTTTTCCTTTGAGTGCTTCTCTTAATTCACCTTGAACTTTTTTTCTTGCACTAGGGTTTTTCATCAGTTCTGACATAGTCCACTCTATTGTTGTTGCTGTTGTATCAGTTCCAGCAACAAATACATCCTGAAATACCATCAATATATATTTATTTATTTTTAAAAATTAAAGAGAAGAAAAAAATTTATAATTTTTTTTAAAATTTTATATATATTTTTGAAAATAAAAGAGAAAAAAGTTACTAACCCAAATCACGGCTTTGATGTGGTTGGTTGTTATTTCGACATCAAGGTTACCACTTTCTTGGACTCTTAAAAGAACATCGACAAGATCTTCCTTCTCGACATCAACGTTGTTGTCGTTGTCTTCTTTTGCTTTTGATCGTTTTTCTTGATGTTGTTTAACAATGTTTCCTATGATTGTGTCTACGCGCTTGTGAATTTTCTCTAACTTTGATCTCATCCCGGTTAGCATATGTAACGGTTTAATTGAAGGAAACATGTCATCAACATCAAGTCCACTAGACAGCTCCACAACCTTTTTAACCAATTCAACGAATTCTTCTTGATCTTTTGATTTATCACCAAACGCCGCTCTTGAAATAGCGCTACTCACCATTGAGAAAATTCTACTAGTGAGGTTGATTGTCGAGTTCGCTGATGATTGAATCGATTGTGTCAACTTTGTAGTTTCTTCTTCTCTAATATAAGAGAATGATTGAACCCTTTTAGCACTTAGAAGCTCTAGCACACATATTTTTCTCATTTGTCTCCATAAATCACCATATGGAGAAAACACAATATCTGTTGAACCATAAACCATGATTTCAGGAGAAAGAAGTTTTGGCCTATTAGCAAAAACAACATCATGTGTTTTCATGACTTCTTTGGCCATTTTGGGAGATGATACAATTATAGTAGAAATTTCACCAAGTTGAAGGTGCATTAAAGGTCCATATTTTTGAGAAAGCTCTTGTAGAGCATGGTGTGGAAGTTTCTTAGACATGGCTAGTTGATGAAGGTTGCCAATGAGAGGAAATTTCTTTGGACCAGGTGGTAACTTGTTTGTTTTTGGGTTGAAATATTTTGATAGATAATGAAATAGGAACAATAGAAAAAAGGGAATAATAAAAAAGGAAAGATGAAGTTCCATTGTGATGATATTTTAGGGGAGATTGAGATTACTTAACTCTAAAGTTTTTGTGTGGTTTAGTGAGATGCTATGAGGTTGTTATTTATACACTCTTGAATATGTTATAGTTTGGTAAGCTTTCATATAAGACCTTATGTTGAAGTTTAGTTTTTATGGCTATGCTTTTAATAATGTGTACTTGATGTTGACTAATCTATTGACTTTTCTTTTTGTTGACAAAACCTCTCTAAGCTTTCTATTTTTTGTTTCATGAAAAAGATTATTTATGAATATAAATATAAGACTCTCATGAGTTTTGTTATTACTTTTTATAAGATTCTCAATTGATTTTTTTTTAAATTATTTATTTATTTAGAAACTTATTTTTAATTATATTATATTATATTATATCAATTTATGTGATATGCAATAATAAATAATACAAATATTAAAAATAATTTTATACAATTATACAATTTTTCAACAAATTTATTATTATAATTGATTTTTTTTTATTAAAAGAGAGATTTGAGTCCTGTCATCAATGATAAGTTTGAAAGTTGAATTAAATGTGAAAGCTGAATTAAATAGAGTGAGATGATAAACTACATCAATTATAACAAATTTAGCTTTTGAAAAAAAAGTATTAATCTGTTATTATTTAAAATATATTGAAACTTCAGGTTCATTTAAATACGATTAACCTATGCTGACAATCAAATAAAAATTGTCACCCTGTTTGTTACGTAGTATGCTGTTTTTTTTGTGTGGCTAATATCACGCATACTTACATCACACATGATAGATTTTTAGTTACAAGATTCCTCTAAAATAGTGGGTTTTCTTTTGCCAACTTTTCCAAAATAAAATTGTTATGAGAAAGAATATTTTTAATATAAGGTCTTGTCCAACTCTGACGGTTTTGTTTGTGGATTGTGTTTTGGAAATGTTTCTCATTTGTTTGTTTGGGTTTGTTACATATAGTATGGTGGCAAGTTTGTGATATATATAATCTTGATATGGATTGGGAGGGAGGTTCTTTTGTAGAGGGATCTTATTTTGCATTGAGATTTTATTTTATTTTGATTTGGTCTATTTAAAAATTTCAGAATGACTTAATTTTTACAAGTACGACAATAAAAAATGGAGGATACAGAAGATAATATCTTTTTTTTCTTCATGTAATTAGTATATAGGTAGGTCGTCGGGTTACTCATTAATTTATTGTAACAGTCTTATAGTTCTATTCTCTACTTGATCTTGATCAATTTCAGCCTAAGAGTTTGGGGTTTGGATTCTCAATTTGTGTTTACTTGGATTGTAAAATGGAAGATGTTGTTTTTTTATGATGGTTTTCGGTATTGAGTTCTAGTCAATTACCTTATGGTGGTGTAGAGTTTTTGTTGGTTTTTGTGTTTAGGGTGTCTTGTATCGTTTTTTGTCTGTTTTTTTAGGGGATTTTAGGGCACATTTTGTGCTTTTGTACCCAAAGAATTTTCAAAGGTGAAAGATTTGAAGATTGACGATAATGGTGAAGGTTTAAGTGTATCAAGAGGAGGAAGTGAGCGTAGAAGGATGTCCAAATTAAATAGGATTGACAAGTAAAGGTTAAAATGCTTTACTTTTTAGAAACCCGATCACTTTAAGAGGGATTGTCCTGAGTGAGAAGGTAGTGAAGATTTTGTTCATATTGATGCTACCTTAAATGAGATAGTTATGAGAGTGATAATGCACTAGTGGCATGGAATTTGGAGATTGAAGAGAGTTTGGTCATGGACACATGTTGCTCTTATCACATGTGTCTAAGAAAAAAAATACCTTGATACTTTGAATATGGAGAGAGGTGGAGTAGTTCACCTTGGTGATAATAAGGCTTTAGAGGTTCATGGTATTGGTACAATCAAACTTAGAATGTTGGACGATCATGAGTTTCTTCTTCACTACGTGAGGTATGTTCCAAAGCTCAGGCAAAATTTATTATCCATAAACATGTTTGATGATCTAGGCTATTGCACTAGAGTTGAACATGTGGTGTTGAATATTTTACATGGTAAAATGATCCTAGCTAAATGGTCTATAATATGTGGCTTATATATTTTAAAAGGTTGCAATCTTGTTATTCATTCCTCATTAGCTAATGAGGAATTTCATGAAAAAAAAATAAGCTATGAGATTTAAGGTTAAAGCATGGTGGATGCATGTAGGTTGTTTCAGAACACTTTAATGATATTTTCATAAGACAATGGATAGAAACACATTTGACTGCATAGTTGTCATAGAGTTTCTAGGGTTAGGCCAGTGCCAAAGCAGCTTGCCTGATAGGCAAATATTCATTAACATGAATATACTTCAAAACACTTGGTTTGGAGTACGAAGACCATAACATACTATGTTTTGAAGGATGTCAATACTTTTCTCATTGATTAAATCAAGCTAATTCAACTTGACATTAAACTTGTGAATTGTGTCTTTGATGGTTATCCAAGAGGTATGAAAGGTTATGAACTATTGGGAGTGGAACCTGGAGGATCGAAGCTCTTCAATAAAAAATGTACTACTTTAAGTGACTTCTATCAAGGGAAGAAAAGTAAGGGCCTAAGGATGAAGATTTTGGAAACTATGGAGGAGAAAATTCAGTTTAAGGTGGAGGTTCTTACTATGGACACGAGTAGTAGTGAGTGAACGATTACAAAGACCTCTAATTATCCTTTGACTCGCGATAAGGTAAGGAATGAGATTCTACCATCTCAAAGGAACAATTATGCAGGCCATGGATGTTATGCTTTGAATGTGGCTATAGGGTTACAAAACATAGAAATCAGGATCCTTTAGGGAGGCATTCGAAAATAGGTGTAGTCAAATATGGTTGAAGAATCATACTTGTGGCTTGTTAGACTACTAAAGTAGAAAAATATTGAAGAATCATACTTGGGTGCAAGTGGAAAGATCAAGGTTCAAGCGATGGTTGAACTTGGTAAAAGTTGTTCAATAGGTGTTGAATTGGCAGAGAGAGTCAAAGTAGTTGATGGGTAAATTGACATCATCAGGGTTTCATGTCAAGGTGGAGATTGTGAAATTATGCCTTAAAACCTTAAGTAATGAATTGAAGAAACCATAAATCATCATGGAGGTACAGCAGGTTGCGGCGATGCGACAGTGGGTTCGGGTCTGACAGACGGTTTGGTCTGTCGAAGCTCAGGTTCAGTTTCTCGATTCGTGTGTATTAGGATTTGTTGTTTTTTGGTTTGTAGAATAGTTTGTTAGTGGATTATGGTTTTGGGTATGTTAAGTATTTGTTGGATTTCAGTAGTTATAAATATGTATCTACACCATTCTTGTCTACACAACCTTCAGAACTTTAGAGTTGAATACAAAGATAAAGGTTTTAGAATCCTAGAGATAATCTTACAAAGGCAAGGCTAATTTCCTAAGGTTGTGTTTGTATATCATAAAATGAACGAAGCAGAATAAAAAGAGCATAGAGGAATGAAGCAGAACGAGATCCATACCAATTTAGGAATCTTTTATTAGGCAAGGTTCTCCTTTTGTAGCTAAAACAATTTGTGACACACTTTTATGGGACTTTAATATCATTTAATACATGTTATGTTTAAATCACTAAAACAAACTTAACCTAAGCCAACACGAAAGAAAAATAACCTCAACTCCACTACCACTAAAACAAGGAAAAAACAAAAGACTACCCATTTCAAAACCAGACTGGGTGACAACATCAACACAACAAAAATGCATACCACAAGACCAATAAATGATATTCACATATACAGATTTGAATAAAAACTTATCAAACAATTCTTTCCAAACCAATTCAAGTTAATCAGGAACCTAACCCCTTATCAATTTTTTCCAATTCAAATTAAACAAAATATCAATCAATTTTAAACATTATAAGAATCAGTATGACCAAGATCTTTTTACGACAAGTCTTATTTTTTATAGTGAATACTATGTGGGACACCAGAGAAAAACCATAGCGGCGATAACAACTCGGTAGCATGCTGGTGAATGATGAAACCTTGCTTGAGGCTCTTACACTGTTGTATGTGTGTTCAAGATTAAGAGATCAGGGAGAAATAAGTGCGGACACGACCCTGTGGAACACCCACAAAAAAGGAGTCTCGTAACAAAAGGTTTGGGGCATAAGTGAGAGTCAAAATGAGAGGAACACATGGGAAATGCAACGAGAAGGATGAAAAGGGAAGAAGAAGATATAAGATATAGAAAAAGGTCATTCTTTAGTCTTTGACTGAGAATAAGTTTTTTTCCCAATAAAATAAGAATAATATGAAAAAGTTCACATGATGTCAATTAATGAATATTTTAATCTAATCCAAACATTTTAATTTATTGACTGAGATTTTTTCTTTTTATGTCCCCGATATATATATATATATATATATATATATATATATATATATATATATATATATATATATATATATATATATATATATATATCCGTGTGTGTGCGTGTGCGTGTGCGTGTGCGTGTGTATGTGTTAATAAAGAGAGAGATTGACTAAGAGGTTAAAGTTAGAAGAAGTAATTTCCCTCGAATAATCACAATGGATACCTTTACGTACACATGAATTCCTATAAAGAATAAATTATAGAGTTAAATATGTTAGAGATCCCTATAAATATCCTATAATTCAATTTTAGTCCCTCAAAAGAACTTCTTCAAATAATTTTCCTTGAACTTTTTTTCAGTCCCTAAATTTAGTCTCTCCCGTTAAATGGACCTAACGGAAGCTTACGTGGACTGACACATAGAATAATTTTGTGACACGTGGCTAAGATGAAGTTTGAATTATTCTGAGAATTATTTTTTAAAAGAGTTTATTTTGTCTTATTCTGTAAAACACGTTAACCTAAATTTCTTCTTCTTCCCTAATTCCATTCTTCTTCTTCCACATTGTAGTTCTTCTTCTTCCCCAGAAATATGAAAATCAAACATTTGAATCAAAAACCGGACGTTCAAATATCGTCTTTCATTTCAAGAGCTAGAAAATATGTTTCCTTTCACCCCACTTCTTTGAGTAATCATCGATGGAGATTTTGTGTGTGTTACGGTCGTATGATTTCCTTCCATTGCTAGAATGGAGCTAACAAATGACAGATTTTTTGGAGATGTCCTTATTGCCAGGTTGATATCTTTTCCATCTCCAATATTTTGTGATTTCTTCATGTTTTTAAGTCGTTATTTATTCTTAGAGATACATGTTTGGCTATGGTTGTAGAGTCATGAAACTTGTAATTTATTTGTATGGGATGAAGACTTAGAAGAAGTAAAAGATGTTGTAGAAGTTGTAAATGAAGACGGGAGTAAGATGAATGACTTGGAAGTTGTTGAAATTTGGAAGGAGTCATACGAAACATCAAAGAAGAAGAACAATAAACTGGAGAATAACTTGAAGTCAGAGGCATTTTCTAGAAACTAAAATCCTTACAAAGACCATATTATTCATTGAATCTAATTACAATAGGCCTATCATCACAATTATCCTTAACTGCCTCACTTTCTAGTTCATCAGTCATATAGTCTTCTTCAATGGTATGTTCACTGCCCATCTCTTCTTTGATAAAGGCATTATTTGGTGGTTCACTACTCCCATCATCATCAACAATAACATGTGTATGTCTAGCTTGCACTTCATCCACACCATCATCAAAACCATTCATCCTCTTCTCCTCACCATCATTAAAATGTATTCCTTGAACATGTTCACTACTTGAGTCACTAGAATTATTAACCTCTTCATCACATATCTTTCCCTTCATTTTCTCTCTAACCTCTTCCATGAATATGGCCTACCCTGTAAGTGGCTTTGACTCAATATATATTTCAACTACACAATTATTCAAAAATGCAAATACAGCTAACTCACTAGCATATCCATCATCCCTAAATGGTTTTAAATCTTCTTCCAATGAAACACCATCATGCTTCCACCATATTTTAACAGCCCAACATCAAACTCATGGTCAATAGCTTTGACTAAGTCACAAGCTTCAAAATAAGACCAATAATTCGGATCTTAACCACTATATGCATAAACTTTTCAACCCTCATATCTTAAGTTAGGGTATTTTTCAAAACAACCTTTGGTGTTGAACACAACCTTAAATACACCCATGTCTTATACACTTAATTCACTTAGGGTCAAAGTTTTTCAAATTAGGTCAAATATAACATGCAGTAGAAACAATACATATATACAAATACAATTCAACCCAGAACATACGGTATTTAGTAACAATACAAGTAAAATGATTGATAAAGAAACTGTAACATTTATGAATAAAAAAAGTGACAGACCTGAAGGGACTACACATTGTTCCTTGAAAGATGTGAAAAACTGGGACCATGAGCTTGCTTTCAACTGGAAGAGACCATCACACCAACAAGATTTCAACTGGAAGGGACCACAAGATTTGGAACCACGCATATGAAGAAGAAGACGTTCGCTAGGGTTTGACTTTCAAAATAAAATGGTGGAATGGATTAAGTCGTTTTGGATTTCTATATATTTAGCTAATGTTATCATAAGATCATCCATGTTGACAAATAAATACAAAAAGTAATCCACGTTGGCAAATTAAACAAGTTCCATGTAAACCTCCGTTAATAGAAACTAATGGGAGGGACCAAGTTTATGAACCAAAAAGTTTATGAGGACCATTATTTGAAGAAATTTTTTAGAGGAATTAAAATTAAATATTGGTCTATTTATAGGGACTAAAAACATACTTAATCCTAAATTCTAAAATGGTTGATCATATTAAAGTGTGAAATCATTAAAAATTGAATAATTAAATATGGCATAAGTTTTGGTTGAAAAGTGCAACTTTATATATGTTATTTGAACACTAGTTTAAAAAATAAATATAAAATATTATTTTAGAAATTATGATTAAAACTGTAGCTAAGCCAAAATCATTTCCTTAAACATAACTAAGTAGAGTGATTTATATTGTGTGTAATCAGATGTTTATATAGTTATCAATCAAGTTGTCTTTGTTGGAATAAAGCCAAGCCTAATTTTATTAATTAATATTTTACATAATTTTGATTCAGATATTAAAAAAACAATCTAAACTAAATTGCATATAATTAAATTCAATAAAACTAATAATAGAAGAAGATGAAATGAGTAATTTGTTGTGCAAGTTATCATCATTGAATCAAGCATTTATAGATAGATCTAATATTACTTGTTGCGTAAGTAGTTCGGTTTCTCTTTTAAGGTTAGTTAGAAAGTTTGTTAGATAATTATCTTTCTATAACTAACTTCTAACCACCACTAGCATCTATATAAGTTAGTTTGGTTTTTATTCTCAAGTGGATGAATCATTGCTTCTTTCATTCAATTCTTCTTCAATCAAATTTATTGTTATGGTGTGATAGGGCCTATTTTTACCAGATCTTCTTCTTCAACGCGCGTCTTTAATGACAAGGAATAACAACAATATTAATAATAACAGAAATGTTAATCCATATGTTGCACTTGATCCTTACTACATATATTCATTAGAGAATCCAACGATGGTTCGTGTCATGCCAAAATTAGAAGGGGATCCCATCTACCACAGATGGGCGAAGAGAATGCAAAGAGTTCTTGCCACCAAGAACAAATTCCGATTTGTTAATGGTTTAATTATGGTACCAAGAGAAGATAATCTCAACTTTGTTGTATGGGAGAGATGCAACAATATTGTGCGTTCATGGTTGACTAATTCCATGAAAGCGCAGATTGTTGAAAGTGTTGTGCACATAAAAAAACATAGTAGACGTTTGGAATGATCTCAAGGAAAGGTATTTGCGAGGAGATAGAGTTCGAGTAGCTGTGTTGTATCAAGATATCTCAGATTTTAAACAATGAGATTTAATAGTTTCTGAGTATTTCACTGAAATGCGAGCAATGTGGGAAGATCAAATTTTAAGAAGGAAGGTCAAATAACTCAGTTCCTTATGGGATTGAATGAGCAATATCAAAGTGTCAAATCTCAATTTATGATAATGGAGCCTCTACCAACCATCAACAAAGTCTTGTCAATCATGCTACAAGAATAAAGACAACAAAATTATGAAGCCAATGGATATCCTGATGTTAAAGGTGAAGAAACAGATGCATTGGAAAATTCATTTGAAAGGAGCTGAACTAACCGCAACTTTGGAAAAGGAAGAGGGTGAAATGGATATCAATGAGGAAGAGGTCGAGGAAAAACCCTCAAATAAAATATATGCACACATTATAGTAAGAATGGTCACACTGTTGATGTGTGCTACATACCCACCAAGTTGGGGAACTGCTAGAGGTAATGCATATGCCAACAATATTGGATCTGATGTTCAAGAAGTTGGTCCAGAGATGAAGATGAAATTAGATTAGGGAAACATGTCATTCCCCAAGGATCAATTTAATGTATTGATTTCTTTGCTCGAAAGAAACAATGTTGATGAAACCAACCATGCCACAAACATGGTTAGAGGAGAAAGTAACATCTGTTATTTTTTAGGAGAAATAGGTAAACACATTAATCATGATGTTAAAACCAAATTCGACTATTGCAAATGGATATTAAATACATGAGAAACCGGTCACATTTACAATTATATAGATTGGTATATATCTTATAGTGAACTAGTTTCTCATATATATATATAGTAGTTTACCAAATGGAATTAACATTCAAGCTCATATAGATGGAAAAATCAAAATGCATGATAAGCCGATTCTAGAAAAGTGTTATACATGCCTGATTTTAATGTGAATTTGATATCTCTATCAAGACTATCTGAGAAAAACAATTGTACCATAGTGTTTGAAGATGATACCCCGATCTTCCAATAACCACCACCTCGAGTGCCATACTATCCATACCCATACATTGCAACAACGGTACCAAATCAATATTCACAACTCATGCCTCAAAGTCTCACTCATTAGTAACCATTCTCCATCTCTTTGTAAAATCAATGGAATCTGACTCATAATCAGAACCAATTAAGATCCATAAATAATCAGGAAAGAAGGTACCCCTATTTCGACCTGATCCATATACCATACATCAAAGTATTTCCTCATCTGATCTGAAACTCGATGGTAATCCCTAGACCACTTAGCCTTTGGAGTCACCATTCCCACATTGGTACAACACAAACTCCAAATGTGAGTACCATGTTGGGTCAGTGGGGAATTCCATTGAATATTTTAGGGATTTCAAGGTAAAGGTGCAAGATTTAATTGACAACAAGTGTTTAACCTTCAAGGAAGACAACCCAAAAGTAAAGAGCAAGTCTTTTCCCAATCATAGTAGTCCTTCCGTTAACTCTGTTGAACAATGTTCAAGGCACTGTGCAATAAAAAAATATAGAGGATGTGAAAACTCCTCTGATGATGATTCATGTAAAATTGATCGAGTCAAAAAAGCAACAAAGCATGAATCAATTAGGATGGTTTTATCCCCAATGTTGATGATCATTTAGTTGTTTCAACCTTTTTCTTTGTAATTTCCTTGTTTTTTAAGTATTCATTTGCTTCAAAATTTCTTGATTTTTCTATTGGTAAATTAATGAAATGGTCATGCATCTTTTTAATTTAGTCCTTTCAGATTTACTCTTTTTATATTCCTTCTTTTTTTCCGCACAAAAAATAATATCAATTTTTTTCACCATACTTTTTCTTTCTTTGAGCCTAGAAGTTTGGTTTTATTTCTTTACTAAACCTTTAAGCTTGACCCGGGGCAGGGTAGATTTTTCAATTAGTTTGAATATGTATTCAAATTTCAAGAGAATCATTCCATTTATACACTCCAAATACCTTTTAATAAAAGGTTCAACCACATCTTCTTCCTCGCACACATAACATAGTGTCAAAGATGTCGTGAAAAATCAAATAGTTTAGAGTGGTTATTCGTCACCAAACACTATCGTAACTATCAAGACCTTTCAAAAAAAGATCAAACCAAAAGGGCCCTAGAAAAATTCTTCCAAAAAAAGAGAAAAAAGAATGAGATGTGAATAACCGAAGAAAAAAAAGAAAAAAAGGTCATCAAAGTCCTTAAACAAAAAAAAAGGGACCACCATCTCAAAAAAAAATCACTATTTCTTGAGCCATTATATTTTCCCCTTGTTGAAACTTCATCTCTCACCTTTATAACCTTCATAGTTATTTTGAAAATTGAATGCATGTGTTGAACTAATTGAATATAGGAGTGAAGACAGCTAGAAGGACAAATATAGGGTTTAAATTGAATTTTTAGCCTTATAATCCTTTTATTCAAAAATTGTGAACCAAGCCACGTCGCAACCCATAAAAGATTTAATTAAAGTATAGTTTACTTGAAAGTATACTACGACAAAATTGCAGTAGAATAAACTGACTCCAAAGATACTTGTTAATCATCTTCAAAGTATATCATGTTCTCACGTTATCACCTTTCTTTCACTTTGAATTTCTAAACCAACATTGAGTTGATTTATTCACTATATATCCCAACATTATCCCAATAACAACTTTTGATTTGAAAACTTGTACGAACATTGCATTAAAATTACCATCTTGAAGGAACAATTTTAGTTGTGAGTCAGCATTTAACATCAAGGAAATTCAAACATGTCCAATCAGCTATTGAAATTATTCATAAGTGGTCATATTGGGGCAAACTGCTTCAAGAATCAATAGATTGAGGGAAAACTGCTTAAACGTTCAATAAACTGGGGTAGGATAAGCTGCAAGAATGTTGGGGGCAAATTTTTCCTACCCTAAGCCCAATCTTCATTGGCACTTACCTTAAAGCTCAATCTTCATTTGCACTTACCCTAATCTCAATCTCTATTGGCACCTTACTAAGCATAATCTTCATTGTCACATTCCTAAGCCCAATCTACACTAGCACCATCTTTTACCACACAAAGCCCAAATTTAAATCGGGCTCCTGGATCCAACTTTCATTAACATCCAACATCCCACATCTATTGACAATCATCATCAATCTTTCTAAAATCCCAACATCCATTGACAATCATCATCGAGTTTCCTAAAAGAAATATCCATTGGCAATAATTTAAAACAAATCAATGTCAAATGTATAAACAACATGACAGACAAAGGGGCAGAAAGAGGTCATTGTGATTATCCATGTAACCTTGAAGTGTTCAAAATATTGAGTGCCAGGGAATCAATTTTTTCAACATATTACATGTATTGATCATTCATTCTACTTCATGCATCAATCATACACATAACAAAAATAACATGCATTCATCATGCATAGCACGAACCATGTTCGACACTCACTCACACTACAAAGTCCGATCATGGTTGACCCTAATATCAAAATTAACAAAGCTCTATCATCATTGGACTCCATCTTTTAAACTTTTAAATCTCAATTATTATTGGCACTCTGTCATTTAAATCTTCAAAGATCGATAATCATTGGTACCTGTCATTTAACCTATCTCTCTAGTGAACCTTTTAATCTTATTGATCTAAGTATCAACATTATCGACTGAAGACAATATTCCAATTTTCCTATTGATATAAGTATACACATATGAGTTGAAGACGATCTTTCAATCGTTTAGTTAATCTAAGCATCGACATTTTGGCGGAAGACGGTCTTCTAATTTTCTTATCGATCTAAGCATTCAACATTTCGGCTGAAGACAATCTTCTAATATGAAATTATGTTCTTAAGGGGATAAATGTTGGACCAGATGCTTAAACCAAGGTATTCAACATATTAAACCAGAATTAGAAGATTATTAATAAACAAGATGATATATGATAAAGCAATAAAATAACACAAAGAATTGTTAACTTAGTTCAATGCAAACAACACCTATGTTTGGGGGGCTTCCAACCCAAGAAAGGAAACCCACCCTTCAATAGAATTATTAAAAAGTACATTAGATCAACAACCCCATGTTCAACGCCTCTCTTATTAATTCTACCAGTGCATTTCTATTTAAGACTCCCCATAAATATGAAAAACCCTCTCACTTTATCTTACTCACTAATCCCAACCGATCACTATAATAATCAAAATATTGAATGTTGAATTACAACTCTACCTAACAAACCAAACTCTATTCCTTTATATATGAATGCATGCACTAGAGTGGTGCACAAACAACAAAATAAACAAAGACTCAAAGTATAAACCCTAACACACGAATCTTCAATACTTGCACACTTCAAATGTTAGGTTTGAGTTTCCTTAAATATCAATGAAATCTTCTAGGATTTTCTCCAATAGGAAATTAATATGATCATGTCCAGATTTGTAGAGGATTTAGTTTTTATTTATTTTTCAATAACCTCCAAAAAGATTTTATTTAAATTTGAATTCAAATTTAAATCTCTAACCGATTTGATTTGATCTTTTAAGCATCCAAACAAATCTAATAAATACATTGCTAAAAGATAACAAAAAATTTGATTGACTCCCAATCAGAAGATATGCCCAGAACAACTACAACATTGGCCTGCTGAAAAGGGCCAGATGTTGCACACATGCTGGAACATCTTGTCCCACAAGTATCTTTTCTTCACCAAAACATCTTGCACACATGCTGAAACATCGGGTCCCACACATATCCTTTCTTCACATAGACATCTTGTACACTCCATGTTGCTTTTTATAATGCAACCAATTCAAAAGGAACAACAACCTCCCCCTTTGGAAAATTTTGGCCAAACAAATCTTTCAAAACTCACAAGATGTGTAATACAAACTGAGTATCATAAGTTCACCACAATCAAACACACAGAGCAAATACCAACAGTGGAAGAAGTAACACATAAGTAAAGTGATTGCTACACAACATAGATCAGACATAATTCTCATACAACCAGGAATACAATGAGACATGCATGCACATAAACAGTAGTTAGTAGTCAGTCAGGTCAGTCAACACACACCACTACTACTACTACACAACAATCATCAAAACATCAGAATTCACACACAACCAATAGATCATCTCACCCATGCTCAAAGGCCAGATGCTCCAGCACGTGAGCACACATTAGTTAAACAATACTCTACAAACACAGTTAGTAGTTAGGTTACTCAGAGAACACACTACTACACTACTCACCCTTTTTTCCATAATTTGGAAAAGGTATTGAACAGAATGAAACCTAGATCAGAACATACCACTCACATTAGAACATCAAAAATTAAATTCACATCTTGAAAAGGATGAAATCATTGTTAGTGCAGAACCAATGAAATTGTTTAAAAATCAATTATAACCCCATAAAATAAAAACATGCCCATATACAAGGGCCTAAAGCACACTGAATTAAAACTACAAATGAGAATTCAGTCAACATTATATATCTAAAAGACATTAATCTTTATAGGTTTCCTCCTCTTCCTCACTAGCATGTTTCTCTTCCTCTTCATTGTCACTAGTAGTTTCCTCTTCTTCTTCACAAACAACTTCGTCTTCTTCATCTTTCTCCTCCTTGGACAACATTTTGATCAACCCATCCATATTCCTTTTCTTGATAGTACTAGCAGTAATTGTCTCTTGCAGAGCCTTTGATACTTCAATCATCTCAAGTAACACACCCTCTCTTGTGGCTTTGGAGAAGAATTTCCACCATCATTATGACCTTTATGCTTTACCATAATGTATGGGAGATGTGTCCCCACAAACATCTTTTTATCAAGGGTCAGAGACTCAACCTTTTTGTTTGGAGTTTCTTGAGGATGCAAAACTTCAGGATATTGATTCAAAATTATTCTAGTTAATAAACATGGAAAAGCTTTGAGTAGAATTACTGCACAAGAATCAACATGCTTCATGGTCAAGGTAGAGGTGATGTTAGAACTGTGATTAGTGGGTGCCCAATTTGTTGCACCTATCTTGTTCAGTACTGCATACTTCACACTCAATTTACCACAAGAGAGTAAACCTTTAATGGGCCATTTCTTTACTTGTCCATTAGTGATTTCCTTGGCAATCTTATCAATGGAGAGAACCTTTCCAGACCCGGGTGACTTGTTTCTTCTTAGATAATCATTAATAATGTAGGGTGAAAACTTCACACATTCCCTCTAACATAAAACCTTCCTATATTGTTGACTTCCTTCAACATTAAACTCACTGGATATGTTAACAATGAATTCCTTGATCAGTTTATCAGTATAAGGTTCAATGTCTGAAACAATATTCATTAATCCAACATCCTTCATTAGATTCATTATCTCTTGCCATTCAAGGACATCTTTACTCAACTCTCTTTCAGAAGCAATTCTTCTTTGATACAAATACTTCCACTTTTGCACATTTCCTTCAGAGTGGACTGAAACATTGTCTAAGAGTTCAACTGGAATGTTAACGAGAATTATTTTTCCTCCAACCTTTCTCCTAGAAGAAGTTGCAATTTCTAGGACACCTGTTTCACCATCGGTCTCAGAGTTACTTGATTGAACAATTCTTCTCTTAAGAAACTTCTTCTCAATAGTTTTATCTACAACCTTTCTTTTCTTGCTCACAGGCTTCTTGTGAGGAATTTTCTTCTTCACAATTTTCAGTTTTCTTCGTGAAGTTTTTGGGAGGAACATATTATTTTTATATTTCACCCCATCAACCATAGACCTAGTTATACTCTTCATTACTTAAACAATAGTTTCTTCATCAATCTCAGTTTCTTCATCAACACTCACCACTTCCTTTTCTACAGCTTTCTCTTGAGGCTGGGTGGCACTGTCAATAATCCTCTTCATGATGTTGGCAATCGGAACATCATCATCCTCATTATCTTGATCAACTTATATGATCATTTTTCTTTGAACTTAAGCCTTTACATTTTGATGGTTCTCATTTGGGATATCATCAATAGAATCATCAATGGAGATATAGTTCTCTTTAAAAACATCATCAAGAAGCTTATCAATGATAGATGTATCAACTAAATGACCATTAACCATGATAGGTTTGTCACTAGGATTTAGTTTAACATGTGGTTCATTAGTGTATTCATGTGGTTCACCAATTGGTACAGAAGAGCGTTCAGCTTGTGGTTCACCAGATGCTGGAACAAATGTTTCAACATTTGGCTCAACCTGTGAATCAACATGTTAATAGGAATTATGGCTGAAGATGATCTCTCAAACTCTTATTGATCTAAGCATTCAACATTTCGACTTAAGATGATCTCTCAATCTCTTATCGATCTAAGGAATCAACATTTCAGCTGAAGATGATCTCTGAAATTCCCATTGATCTAAGCATCAACATATCGGGTGAAAACGATCTCTCAAATTGCTATTGGTTTAAGCATCAACATATTGGCAGAAGACGGTCTTCTAATATTCCTATTGATCTAAGAATTCAACATTTCGATGGAAGATAATCTCCCAATCTCCTATCGATCTAAGCATTCAACATTTTAGGTGAAGAAGATCTCTCAAACTCTTATCGATCTGAGCATTCAACATTTTCGGCTGAAGACAATCTTCCAATATCTGTCGATCTAAGCATCAACATATCGACTGAAGACAATCTTCCAATCTCTTGTCAATCTAAGCATCAATATTTTTGACCGAAGACAATCATTTTCTTTGCTCATCGAAGGACAAAATTTGAGTCATTTATACTTAATTATATTTCACAAAGACTCTATGAAGATTATTGTTATTCATATTCTCTAGTTAAAATAATTAAGTAAGGGTGGCTATAATATCCTAATTTTGTCTGGGAATTTAATAATATTTATAAAAAAAAAGTGAATTTTGTGTTTTTATTTTATTGCTATTTTAATCATTTAAAGAATCCAAATTTTTTTTTTTAAAAATAGAATAGATTTGATTTAATATTTTCATCATTTGTTAATTTACCTCTATAAAAGTCAAAATACAAAAAAAAAATCAATTTAGTCTTTCATTTTTATTTTACTACCACATTTACCACTTGTTTTTAATCTCATCATAAAAATCTAAAAAAAAATTATGCATTTAAGGTTTTAGTGTTTTTTAATAAAAAATTTATAACAAAAAAATCAAATTCAAAGGCAATAGGAAAAATAACAAAATCTTTAATCATGACCAAAGACTAATTAGGCATTTACCAAGGTTAATATTTAACATTAACCAAAGAATCATTCTCGTGCTAGTCATTTTTTACTTTCACATTTACCCTCATTTTGTCTTGCTATTTTTGTGATACAATCGTTGTCTTGCATGATGCATTGTGGATGATTTAGGACCTAGTTGTTTAGCTTTAATATATATATATATATATATATATATATATATATATATATATTATATATATATATATATATATATATATATATATATATATATATATATATATATTTTATTTGTATTTTCAAAAATGATTTTTAAGAAAGTCTTTTTCAAAATATTAGAAGTTTTTTCAAATTCATTTTTTATAAATTAAAATACTAATTTTGACATCTTATAACATAAAGATATATTATTAAAGATCAAAACATTGTCAAAATCACAATAATTTCAAAATTTTGTATTTCAAAAATGATTTTAATAAAAAATTATTTGAAATAACTTCAAAATTAATTGATTTTTAAAATTTTTGATATCTAAAAAAAACTTTCAATAAGATGATATAGTGAACAACTATCCAAACCAAATTTTCATTTGAAACTTTTATTAACAAATTCTTTGTAAAATATTTTAACAAAAATATGGAATACTATAAAAATAAAATAAAAAAACTAAACCAAACGGGCCCTTAGTTAGCAAGTTTTGAGAGCACTTTTACCTCCCCGAAACCTGTATCTTTCATCTCTCATCATTATCTCAAAAGCCTAGCTAAGTTTGTAATTATCCTCACCCATAATCCTAGCATTCCACTATAAATAAATGTCATTTTTGTGAGAAAATGAGAAATCTTTTGCAGAGTAAAGAAGAGCTGAAAATTTTGAGAGAGAAAGAGAGTTTATTTTATTGAGAGTTGAAGGAAGAAGCTATTTATTGGTCTTGCAAATAACACCAACAACCCATCTCCAAAGGCATCATTGTTGGTAACCTTTTTTTCCACATCCTAAATTTTTATTCTTTTATGTGTTGATGAGTTTTTATTCTTATATATTGATATAATCTTAAATATTTTATGTTTTTGTCATATATATTAGTTGTTTGAGTTAACCTTTTAAATACTTCACAACTACATGTTTAAGATGATAACTAATGACATGGAATAATCATAACTTCTAAAAGTCACTTAGTGTTGTCAGTGTAATAGATAACATATCTTTGTTGTTTCATTTTTTATTATTATTAAAAATAGATAAAAAAATTGTCATCTTTCGTTTGCCTCTGATTTCACCTCAATCCAAGTTATGAAACTCAAGATACAATCGAACTACACAATATATGTCATGATGTATGTGTGATATTGTTGTATGTATGATGTCAGTGTTCTGTTTGTTGTAATAGATAACATATATTTGTTGTTTCGTTTTTAATTGGAACTAGATAGCTCTTTGTGTTAGCTTTCATTTTTTGTTAGTCCCACCTCATTAGGAGTTATGAAACTTAAAATATGATCAAATCATATAATATAACAACTCGTTTACTTTTAAATCTTTTTTAAATCATATTGGATTAAAAGGGGATTGATTGAATGTACATCCCTTTTATCCTCAAGTGTTCGGGCATAAGTCGTACGACTTGTTTGTTCGGATATGCTTGTCTTCCTATATTTTTTTAATTAATAGTTCAATCGTTTTAAACCTTTTTAATAAATCAAAGTCGGATTAAAAGAGAAATAACTGGATGTCCATCCTTTTATCCTCGAGTAAACGAACGCAAGACATGCATCTTGTCTAAGTTCAAATACTCGTCTCCCGCTTAAAAATAATGACAAGTAAATTCTTATCCTTTGGATTAAAAATGATAACTGATGTACATCCTTTTTATCCTCAAGTAAACGAATGCAAGATGTATGTCTTGTTTAAGTTCGAATACTTGTGTTCCGTTTAAAAACAATGACAAATAAATTCTTTTCCAAAATCGGATTAAAAAGGGACAACTGAATGTATATCCTAAAAACAACAACAACCAATAAATCATCTTTTTCTGCCACAAAGCGGACAAACCTTTTTCAATCGAACCTTTTTCCGCTGAAGCGTGATCAACCATTTTTACTTAAAATCAACCAATACACAAATATTTTCTACCAAGAACTAGGTAGCTTTGAATTCTCTATTGCACTGGAAGATACGTAGAAGCAAGATCCTACGTCTTGTCAAACGCCCTAATAAAAACCCCTTTTTTTATTCCTTGTAAATATGTTACGTAATTATGAGAAATCAAACACATTAAAGCTAACACTTTTATTCACAAAACTAATTAAAGGTAATCGTTATTTTTAACGAAAGTTGTGGGATGCTAATACCTTCCACATGCATAATCGACTCCCAAACCTAAATTTGGTTGTGATAACTGTATTTTTGTTCTTTAAGGGTTTTATCGATGTTTTCCCTTTTCAAAAATAAACTTCAGTGGTGATTTCATTGCATTTGAGCATTTACTCACTCAGTTTTTTTTTGTGCTACGACAGTAGGCATCTTTGAGTGATTATGATCAAGAATAAGGCTGAAGTTTCTAGCCATGTTAAAGGATTATTCAACATGGTTAAAGTCCAATTTGAGAAATATATAAAAGTTATTAGGAGTGACAATGGTCCCGAGTTTTTGTTGAAAGATTTCTATGAAGAAAATGGCATATTGCATCATAGGAATTGTGTTAGCATTCCACAGCAAAATGAAAGAGTTGAAAAAAGAGATCAACATATTTTGATCATCAGCAAGGCTTTGATGTTTCAATAAAATGTTCCCAAAGTTTATTAGTCATATGCAGTACATGATGTGTTCTTGATAAACATAGTTCCTACCAAAATGTTGGATGATAAGTCTCCACATGAAGTGTTATATGGTGAATAACCAAACTTGAACATGATGAAGACATTTGGATGCTTGTGTTATGTATCCAATGTTAATCCCCATAAAACAAAGTTTCATCCAAGAGCCAACAAGGCAACCTTCCGTGGATATAAGCAAGGTATGGAAGGCTACATTAACTTTGATCTTCATTCCAAGTACATTTCAGTTTCCATGAATGCCCAATTCTATGAACTTTCTTCATCAATCATAATGACATAAACCAAACAAGTATATCATTGAACCACAAAGAACCAACAACTTAAAACACACAAAATCTCAGGCATAAAGAACCTGAACATATTCCAATTGATGAAGCCCTTATTGTAAACCAAGACCAAACCTGTGAAACCAATATATCTCCTGAAGAAATTCCAACACTTGCACAGCCTACCAGACAATCCACTAGAATCAATAATAAACCTAACTATTTAAATGAATATGTATGTCACTCTATCACTACCTCACCTTACCTTATAACCTCGTATATCAACTATGCTAATCTTTCACCAGCACATCTCACAAACACTATAACCTCACCAATTATACTGAACCATCATCTTATGCATCTGCTAGCAAAGATCCCAAAGAGATAACTATTATGCAAGCATAGATAGATGTTCTTCATGCCAACCATACTTGCGAATACATAAACCTACCTAATGGAGCAACACCTATTGGGAATAAATGGGTGTTTAAAATCAAGAGACGTGCAGATGGGATTGTAGAGAGATATAAGTCAGACTTGTGGCTCAAGGCTTCACACAAGCTGAAGGGCTAGATTATTTTTAAACTTTCTCTCTAGTTGCTAATATGTCTTTGAATGTTTCTTGCTCTAGATCCAATCAAAAGGTGGCACATACATCAATTAGAAGTAAATAATGCTTTCCTTCACGAATATCTCAATGAAGTAGTCTACATGAAGATTCCGCAAGGGGTTCAACCACCTAAGCCAGACTTAATTTGGAGACTTACAAAATCCCTATATGGCTTAAAACATGTAATAAACTATGGTTTGACAAACTCACTTCCTTTCTTTTGAAATTAGGTTTCATTTAAGGACAAACTAATCACACTCTTTTTATCACATCCATCAACACTACATTCTTGGCATTGTTAGTGTATGTAGATGACATACTCTTGGCAGGTCCCGACTTGGTAGAACTCAAAATTCTTCCTAGGGATGAAAGTTGCTAGTCATCAAAATAATTTTCCATCTTCCCAAGAAAATACTGTCTTGAATTACTTGAAGATTCAGACACAACCAATTCAAAGCCAGCTAGCACACACTTCGATCCTACCTTAAAGTTGAATAGTGATGATAGCCCTAATTTTGAGAATGTTGGTGCATATAGAAGATTGGTTGGTAGATTAATATATCTTACTATAACTAGACCAGATATTGCCCATGTCACACGACAATTGAGCCAGTTCACGTCATCACCAACTGAAAACCACCATGAAGTTTCTCTTCGAATTCTTAGGTATTTGAAAAATGTTATGTGCTGCGGTTTTCTCTTCCCAAGAAACCCAACTCTTCAATTACAAGGATTTAGTGATGCAGATTGAGAGGATGCTTAGACACTCACATATCCATTTCAGATTATTGTTTCTTTCTTGGTCATTCTCTCATTTCCTAGAAATCTAAGAATCAAGACATTGTGTCTTATTTTTCAGCTGAAGTCGGATACATGGCTCTTGTAGCAGCTACCGGGGAATCGCAATCTTTTCTCATGAAGGATCTTGGCCAAGATTACATCAGACACACATTGTTCTATTATGATAGTCAAAGTGGTATGCATATAGCCGTAAATCCTATCTTTCATGAAAAAACCAAGCCTTTGGATATTGAATGTCACATTGTCAGATTAAAAGTTCAAGGAGGGCTCATGAAATTGCTTCATATTGCTTTAATTCTCAAGTAGATGACATATTCACCGAGGCTTATAATCCTCAACAATTCCATGCATTAGTGGTAGGGGTGTTTGAGGCGTGATTTGGATCGATTTTGAGGTAAAAACTCGTTTGATCCAAAGATAAAAATATACTTGTGGTTCAGTTTAGTTTTGAATGATTGATTAAAAAAATATGATATGTTCTGATGCAATTTCATATGATTTAATTCGAATCGATTTTTGAATATCCAAATTACAAATTATATTTTTTATTAAGATTCTAAAAATGTTAATATAATATATAACATATAGTAGATTAAAAATTAATATTACAAAATAAGAATAATCGATTATAATTCAAACAAATAAAATAATAATATAAATAGATTAAATTAAAATTAATTATAATATTAAAAAAATGTCAACGAATAATAAATTAACACAATATTTCATATTAATAAAAAAGTATATATATATATATATATATATATATATATATATATATATATATATATATATATATATATATATATATATATATATATATATATATATATATATATATATATATATATATATATATATATATATATATATATATATATATATATATATATATATATATATATATATATATATATATATATATATACACGCAATTCGATTGAATTTGATTGGTTTTGAAAAACGAATTTGAAATTCAATCCAAATCGAACATATTTTATAAAATGATATTCAAACATCTATTAATATTAATTTTTTTGCGGTTTTTAATTTTTTTAGATCAATTTATAATTTTTATTTGAATTGGTTTGAATTTGAAGATCTCTTAATTAATTAATTTTTTAAAAAATAAATCTTCTAAATCAAATTGAACTCATGTAATTTTATATTTGAATTTGAATTTTTTTTTCTCATCAAAACAATGCCCTTCAAAACTATACGCAAGCACCCTTAATTACTTCGACAGTCGTCTACACTTTTTTAGATTATCCTTATCAATCCATTGAACCGATAAATGTCATTTGAATTTATCTCATTATAATTGAATGATAATTCAAGTATTCAACGCAATACGTTTTCAATAACAACAAAAAAATGTTAATTCAAGTATTCAAGTATTCATCCATCTATCTTTCATTAGTTTTATATTGTTTTTCTGAATTATTTATACAAACATTTTAAATTACAATATTTTCAAGAAATTGAAAGGTTAGCCCAAAAGAGTTTGGACTCTTTCATTATTTTGTATAAGAAATGTTATTTAAAGAATTTATTTTATTTAAAAACTTTAATTATTTAAAAAATTAAGACTTAATCATGTCTAATTTTTTATTTAGTTTTTGGTTAAGAATAGTATACCATTTTTTTCTCTGTTTGAATGTAGCATAAAATTACAAGCAGGGATTAAATAAATTTGATTTTTGATTGAATGCAGTTGTGTAATTAATTACAAGGCAAGCTTTATCAGATTCCATGGCAAGCTCATCAGAAGCTATACGAAGCTGTTGACAAATGTATTAAAATGGAGAATTGATCATACCTCCCCTAATTGCATTTATGTTTTGAAAGATTGTGTAATCAAAACAAGGGCGTACAAATTCCTATCAAAATATTAGAGAACAAATGAGTTTGAAAGAATATTGATAATGATAGGATGACGCTAAATAATTTTGTTATACTTAAAAGATTGATTAATATGGAGTATAAGGGGTAATCCATGTGACCGTCACACAAATTAAGTCAAAGGAAAGTTCGAAAAGTTACACCAATCAACTCAAAGGAGTTCATTACAAATTTTTTGTAAAAATCAATAAACCATTCACACGATCTAACCTTCATCAAATTCAAAATATCTTCAATAACTATGAATTCCTTCTGAAAATAACACATTGTTCCTAATTAACCAAATGGACCAACAAACTCACGCTCAATAGAAGAAAAACAACTTCCCTTTTATATTAGTGTTCAACTTATCCCTAAACTATTTCAAGTGCTCAACCAGTAGCAGATATGCTTCGAGACTTTGATTCTAACTAGACAATTAAACAATAAGTTAACAACATCTTCTTCAATTTTAAAACACAAAGGACAAATCATGTTGTGCACGCTATTGATGATCCCTTTTTTGATAGTTCTGGTTTAGTTGACAGTTTGTTGAGCAGCAACCTCCAACCAAACATCTGAACCTTACTTGACAAATTAGTCTTTCACAAAAAATCCAAGAACTACAGCACACCAACATCCATGCCTTTTTCTTCTTGATTCAATTCCAACAACACTTCACAATTGTTTTTCACTAAGTATCCATTACAATCCTTCCACCATATGAACTCATCTTCAACTTCTTGACACAATTTGATTTCCAACATAATATTATTTAACTGATAGAGCTCCTTGGTTGCCTCTTCTGATAAATTCCTCCTCCTCACCTTAACCATCCAAACCTGTTGAGAATGTATCAAATGTGAGTAGTGTGGATAATAGTATCATAATGGTTGGAAATATGGAGACTTGAGTATTTATAAGTGAGAGAATCCACTCACCTATCACCTTAAGGTTTTGGGTGAATATGTGGTGTGTCTCTCACAAAGGTGTTGCCCTAAAAAAATAAGAATTCCCACAATGTTCAATGCTCCATAGTAAAAAACTCCCCCAACAATGATATCACGAGTCTTTGGTTCGAGAAAGGGACATACTTACTTGTATCGATGTAAGACCCTAATTTTGACCATAAGATCCCTCATGACATCATATCATTGCTCATTTGCATTTGCCTCAAGGATCATAGCATCTTGGCTCCTTCACCCTAGGGTTGGGTTTTGTGTGAGTTGGTTTGAGACCACCAAACATGCTTGAATTGTATATTATGGCTTTTCTTATTTTTGTTTACTAACCAAAAGCAAAAAATATGTCACTAACTTGTTTTGTTTTGAAGCTCAAGCATTCATGTGATCCAAGGCTCCTAGGAGGCCCCTATGCCCATTGAAGTGGCCAGGGGAAGATGAAAGCAAGCATGACAATGGTTCACAAAGCTCTCAATAATCATATATGCCTCCCAAGTATCTCAATTTGTCAATTTGATCAAGATAAACCAAAGGGCTTGAGGATTGCTTCCCAAGGAAACCCTAATTCAATTGTGTATTGACTGTGTCTTGCTCATGAAGCAACCTCAACCTATGATCAAATACAATCAAGGGAAGTTATTTCATTCATAATTTCATGTATATATGAGCCTATGTGAGTGTCCTCAATCATTTATTCATCAAGATTTGAAGTTTGGACTTGAGAAGTTGATCAGTCAATTCATCTGACTATTTTGAAATCCATTGAGACCTAACTTTTGATGTGTTTGTCAAATGAAGATGACCCCAAGAGAAAAAATGTTATTAAGAACCATATGAACAACTTTTATTTTCATCAAAAATCCATTTTAAACTTGGAAGGTCATCATTAATTTCAAAACATTATAGGTCATTTTGACTGAAACCCTAATTTTGGGTCAACTTCCCAAGGACCTAACTCCTTCATTTTTTATGCTTTTGAGGTGAGACCAAGTGAATTGGAAAGTTTAAGATGTCTAATTAAAATTTTATGTTGGATAAAATTTCATAACTCTAAAATAAACACATGTGATAATACAAAACATTATAGGTCACTTTGGACCAAAGCCATTGAAATGTGAAAAAGTCCAACTTCAAGTGCCCATAACTTTCTCATCAAAAATCCAAATGATGCAAAATTTAAGTCCAAATTTATTTTCTTGAAAAGATATACAACTTTGATGTTGGAGGTTTTTCCATTTGAGGCTTGTATCATTGAAACAGAAGGGCTTGAAGTTGGTTCATTTTGGCAAAATTTCCAAATACATGTTTTGTGCCTTGAACTTCATGGCTAGTTTTCAATATTTTCCAAACTCCAAATGAATTTTTGTTCAACATAACATTTTTTCCTTATGTCAAGACCTTTCCAACCATTACCCATCTGCTTATGTTTGGATTTTTCAATTGGCATTTTCGAAGAGGTGAAGCTTTATGATCAATTATGCATAACATGTTAAATTTCCTTGCACAAGCTAATGCATTGCCATCTGCACGTCCAAATCCATTTGGTTGATGTTCAGCATGCAAAACCAATTGATTTTGGGCCTCACATGCGCCTGTACAGGCCCATGCATGGAGGACCCAACTTCACATGCACACGAGTTCTTCACATCTTTGCATCAGTTGTGGCTATAAATAGAAGGCATTACTCACTTCAAATGGTAACCTGAAGGCGCCTGAACCTCTGCTCAATTGATTCCCCAACCCTTCATTAAAGGAATTCTGAAATTTCTCTTCACTTTTCAAGCTTAAATTTCAATTTCCCTGGTTGATCTTTAGCTTCTAATTCCTTAGCCTTACTTCATTGTCACTTCAAGATCAAGCTGCAATCAAGAGTTGGATTAGATTTTGCTCACAAAAGCTTCTCTTCAAAGGTTTATTCTCCAACTGTTTTGATTCGAATCTCTCTGATTATTATGCATTGCTTGGTTTAGTTGGCATTTCTGAAGTCCTCATTTGAGAGGCAAGCCCTTGGGGGTTTTAATTTTGTGAATTGGTTAACTTCAGATTGAGCACCTTGTTTTTCAACCTCAAATTTCTTCTTCCATAAGAGTCTTGAGCAAAAACTAAGGTTACAGGGGTGATGTACATCACCCCAGCTTTCGATTGGTATATGGATCGCGTGCTATGGTTGAGGTTGTAAAACCTGCAACTGGTGGCCGGAAAAGGCCTTCTCACCGGAGAAGACGGTGGTTTCCACCACTGTCCCCACGCGTCCAAACCTTGGCCCTTGGATGATGATCTCCAGATCTAATCTTGGCTGTTGAATGTTATGACTTTATTTAATGTTGAATGTCACGCTGTTGACCAAAGTGCATCATGCGCGCGCGTTTCCCAGTCATGTGATCAACCACGTCAATTAATGAAGTGGGATCTGACGCTTGTGGTTTTTTCCAATTTATTAATTTCTGTTTTAATTTCTTTTATTCCATTTTATTTTAAAAATTCATAACTTCTTTATTTGGAATCACAAAAATATGGGACCAATTGCAAAAAAAAAATCTTAAATTCTAGTTTCATAAAATGATTTTTAATTTCTTTTGTGATTCCATTTAATATTTTTTTGTGAATTATTTCATTTCTGGTTGTTTTTTAATTCATTTAAAATACCATTTGATATTCAAAAATGCTAAAAATATTTTCTTAACATCTTTGGATGATGATGAATCTATGAAAAATATTCTCATCAATTTCTTAATTGATTTGAGATTTATTTGAGATTTTAGTCCAATTATGTTATTTTTCTTCATTTTTAATTGTTTAAAATTAGTTTCTGTCTTCAAAAAATGTTGAGAAAATTTGTCAAACCTTGTTTGACCATGTTAGACTCATGATGATCCAATTGGACTTATCCAAGTTGATTTGAATTGGATTTGAAGTTTGACCTTTATTTGTTCATTTTATTTTATGCATTATTTTAATTCCAAAAAAATATCAAAAATATGTTTGACCTTTTTTGACTTCTAATCTTCATTCCACTTCTATTTACCATTGATTGATGTTGATTCCATTCATGTTTGATCAATGTGTTTTGGTTATGTCTTTTGAATTTCAATTTTGTACATTCCATTTCCATCTTCATCTTCTTCTTTTTCTTTTGACCAATGAGTTAATGATTTGTGGTTAGCCTTGACATATGAGAGGCTTAACCTTCTTTGATCCAAATCAAATTCATCTTGATCAAAGATCAAGTGAATTGCTTTGTGTCCAAGATAGGTTGCTTCTTGGTCAAGCAAAAAACCTAACAATCCATACAAGGTCATTCTTCTTTTCTTTTGGCATGACAAGTTGTAGGAGCTTGGCTTACTAGTCATAGTCTCTAACTTGTGTTTATTTGCCTATAGTTTTATTGATCGGCCTCAGATAGGTGTGACTACTACATTAGTCCACTTACGATTGCTTAACATAGCGCTAAATTGTCTTATGGCACATTAACACTAACTACTAATTACTAACATTTAATTCAAGCATTTAATTCTTGCAACTTACTTTAATTAAATTGAATTTATTGCTCATTTATTCATATTGTCTTTTTCCCTTTTGCTCATTTGAGCTCATGTTTATGTTTATGCCATTTGCCTTTTGCTCACTTGAGCACATTATTGTGTATATATTTTGCTTTGTGGTTGTCTTGTTTTGTTTGTGTGAACCAATGCAAAAAGGAGAAAGGACTTAGAATTAGGACCTTACCTATGCTAAATGGAGTTCAAGAGCAATTAGGCCCCATGCCTTTAGAATGCTATAATTGTTGAAGAGCAACTAGGCCTCATGCCTTTAGAATGCTTAATCTTGAAAGTTGAAGTGAAAGGACCCTTATTCTAAACTCACTCTTGTCCATTCTTGTTATTGCATTATGGAACCTTTTGATTTGTTTGTTTTTGTGTGGTAGGAACCCCAAACTTGAGCTAATTAGAAGGACCATTGTCATGAGCATCCAAGATAGGAGAGACAAATCCAAATTGGAAGATCCTAGGAGCTTGATTGAATATGTGCTTGATTGCTTGAATTAATTGCTTATTGCTTGCTAAGTCCAAAGGAAATGAGCAACTTGGATCATCTTTATGATCTCAAAAAGGGAACTCCAAGGGTTTTATTTCTTTTCTCTCATCTTTGCATGCTTAGGACCTAGCCCTTCTCTTCTTCTCTCCACTCTAACCCAAGCCAAACTTAATTTGTGCAAACATTGACATTGTTTTCAAAATTAGAAACCTAGGCACTATGCCTTTTATTTTTTCAAACTCTTTTCATAATACTTATTTTGAATTGAATCTTAAGTCAACTTTGACTTCTTTTTGTGAATACTTCTAATTGGTAAATCCAACTCACTTCAAATTCTTTTTGTGGTTTCAACGACCACCTTTGTTAAACCTTTTTCATAAACATTAGCCATAAGTTTGAGTTATCATAGTGGTTGATGTAAACCTTACCTTATCCTTAGTGATTGGACTATACGTCTTCCATACTTATTATAGGGTGGATCCCTCACTAGTATGTTGAAGCTCTCCTCACATGGTGGATTGTGGTTTAAGTTGAGTTTTCTCCCTTTGATAACAAAAGACCTTAAGGCTTTTGACCAATCAACTCACCAACTTATTTTGAGATTTTTACCCCGAACTACGAGGTTTTGATCCTACCTTTGTGATGGTACGTAGGCAATGGGTTTATCCATTCAAATAACAAAATTGTAAATAATTTGTATATTCTTTTCTCATCTCCCCAATCATGTTTGCACAAATATTTTTCACAAATACCAACCTACCATACAACATTTGCAAAAAGGGCTCCCTTAGAGTACTAAGGATGTTTTGGGTGCTTAAAACCTTCCCATTGCATAACCAACCCCCTTACCCAGATCTCTGACATTTTTATTAGTTTTTGATTTGATAAAATTTCTCAGTTTTTGTTTGCTTTCTAACCTTTCCTTTGGATAAATAGAAGTGCGGTGGTGACTCAAATTGTATGATTTATTTTTGATTTAGTCAATAAATCTAAAGGTAACGAAAACCCCCCTACAATCGAAACTCAACAGCGTTGGTGTGGTGAATAAGAAACGTTTCGTTGAAGAGTGTCAACGACGTCAATGTGGTGAATAAGAAACGTTTTGTACGGTACAAGAATTTATGGAAGTAAGAACAACTTTCACTTGAGGGGGAGCATTGTGGACTCACACTTGAGGGGGGAGTGTTGAGAATGTATCAAGTTTGATTAGTGTGGATAATAGTCTCACATTGGTTGGAAATATGGAGACTTGAGCATTTATAAGTTAGAGAACCCACCCACCTATCACCTTAAGATTTTTGGTGAATATGTGGTGTGTCTCTTACAAAGGTGTTGCTCTAAAAAAGAAGAAGTCTCACAATGTTCAATGCTCCATAGTAAAAAAAATCCCCCAACAAAACCCAATAGTCATCCCTCCAATAACCCGAATCACTCACCTTTTCATTAGGCCTTAGAGTAAAACAGAATAGATGTTGAAACTGTTGAGAAAAAGAATGGGATTCCAACAACTTATGCTTCCAAAACTGAATGGAGGTTCCTTTACCTAATTAGTATGAAATTGATTTAGAGAACCAATTACAATTTCCCCTCCCTTCAGACCTAAACCAACCAAATCCTTCCATCAAATTGAGTCCTTTCTACCGACCTCGAGACAAGAAGACTCAAACATATGACTTTGTGCATCACCATACCTATAGAAAATAAGCTCAACTCATAATGTATTAGATTCGTACAAAACTCTCTACCTCAATTTTCTAAGAAGGTACCATATTAAAGTTCTCACATCTTTAACTCCTAGCCCTCTTTGCTCATCTGGTTTGCAAATACATGACTAACTCACCCAATTGACCTTCCTCTTTAACTCTCCTCCGTCCCACAAAAAAAACATGTTGTAATTTGACAATCTCAAGAATGATTGCTTTAAGAGCTTTAAAAAAAAGTAAAAGATAGGAATGTTACCCAAGATTGCATTCAGCATGACCATCCTTTCTTTTATATACATATACTTCCATTGTGAAGCTGATAATCTACTCCTTAGATTCACCAAAATGGAATTCCAAGATTCTCTTCTCCTAGAATTGGCTCTCACTAGAATACCTAAAAATTTGAATGGGACAATGCCAATTGAACAAGTTAGAAAACATGATGTTGCTTGTAAAAATTCATCCTTCAAATTGATACTTATTAGCTTGTTTTTGCAAAGGTTCCACATAACCATCATGGAAGTTCAAATCCTTTCAACAAAACTTTAATTGTTCAAAGAGTTTTCAAAAAATCGTCACTAGTAGGGATAATGTCATCAGCAAATTGAAGAAGTTCAAAGTGAACTTCCTCATTAAACTGAAATCCTTGAAACTTCCTCGACTAAGTGGAATTCTTCATTAAGCCTTCTGCTACAATTAAAAACAAGAGTGGGGATAAAGAACCCCCCGACCTAATCCCCTTCCCACTGATATCCCAGCAGCTCTTGAAGAATCCTAGGTTATACCCATTTGAACCCGGGCTTTTCTCCCCATCACAATTCTATACCACTTCTTTAATTTCCTCATACAAGAATGGGGATTCAAGAAATGATGATTCCTCACTAGAAAGGCAATTAAAATGCACTTCATCTAACTTGGGCCTCCTATAATCTCTCTCTTCAATTTTTTCTCAAAATTCTCTTTAACTTCAATCTTGATATCTTCAACTTGTTCAAAGTTCTCACTTACTGAGTCTAGCCCAACTATCATATTCCTTTTAAATCTATCCTTCATTGACTAGTAAAAGAACTTGGAGTTTGAATCTTTCTCCATGATCCACTTGTTTCTGGATTTATGTTTAATAATAATCTCCCTATCTTACATTAATTTCCACACTTTACTTGAGGTCAAAATTATGTCCTCCATAACCTTCAAGCACTCCTCTCTTAAACCATCTTCTATTAGAGAGTATAGTTCATTAATCTTTTTCGCTGCTTCATCAACATGTAGATCCAGAATTCTAAACACACTTATATTCCAATTTCTAAGTTTTACTTTGAGAAGCTTCAACTTTTTTAAGGACAAAAACAACTTTACCTATTACAACAGATGAGTCCCAAACAAATTTCACAAAAGGGGTGAATTCAGGATGCTTAAGCCAACTATTGAAGAATTTGAAGGAATTTGGAACCCAATTAATATCTTTGATTCTAATTCATATAGGAATATGATCAGGAAGATGTCTACTCCACAACTTGAAACTTCACCTCCTATCTTTCAATTAAACCAAAAACCTATCTGAATGGTTAATTGCACTACCATCAATCCTGTATGAAGTACATTTACCCCTTAAGAGTGAAACATCAACAAGTTATAGAATCTCTACAAATTCCCTAAATTCAACCATCTCACATATATTAATATGCATATTAATCCTTTTTCATTCCTCCGCCTTCTTAATTGAGTTGAAATCACCAGTCACACAACTCTCTCCATTATCAAACTTAGCTTTTGAATCATGAAACACCATCCAAAAAACTCTCTTCAATGTCAAATTACAGGATGCATATACATTTATAATATATATTTCAACATCCATCCAAACCGCATGAATTCCCACACGTCCCTCTCCAATAAAACCAAATTCAAGATTGAAAATACCTAACTTCCTGATAAGTGATTATTGCATCATATTTTTAGCTTATTTTGTTTCCGCTTTCTTATATATTTTCATTGCTTTAGTTTGATTTTATGCGCCTTTTGTGTTCTTTTTGGTGTTTTCATGAAATAAGAGAGTAATTGACACAACTGGAGTGAAAAAGACAAAGGATCATGCGAAAAAGAAGTCTTCCCATACAAAATACCTGAGGCCAACAAAGTTGGGGCGTGTCAGCTGACACAGGCCGTGTTGGCCCAAGCTGTTGCATCCATACAAGAAAACCGGGGGAAACACAGGATGTTTGATTCCTTTGACACATGTCATCTTCCCTGACATAACCCCCCTCCCTGTGTCAGGTGACACACCCGTGTTGCACCCAGTGACGGTTACCAAATCAATAGTTTTTTAGGCGTTATTATGAATTTTTGATATCTAAAACTGATCAAGATTTAATGTTAGTGGACGTTAATGATTATGCAGGAAATATGAGTGATTCATTGATAGTTTTGTATAAGTAATTCACTTGAGCTTGAGGCAAGGGGGTCACTTGTTACTTCACATACTTTTTAACTTTCAGTTTTGAGTCTTTGCTCCTCCGTTGTAATTTATCTGCAACGTATTTGTATTATATGGTTTTATTTTATTAATTCAAGTTTTTGTCTACAAGTCAGGTTATTTACATTGTTCCCACTTTATTTCTATGTGTGTTATGACTTTGTTTTGTTAACTTTTGTCGATCTCACAATGAGTGGGTAGTTCTCTAGGGACAAGGAATCATGAGATCTATCTCATGTTAAACCCCAGATTAATTTATCCATTAATAAATTAAGATAAAAAAAGCCTAAAATTTATTTTAGGATACGAATTCTTAAATATGTTTGTGTCGGCTAGCGAAAGAAGAGGCAACCCAAATGACCATCATGTACCGAAAGGTAGTGATTCAGCATTCGACTGCCAATTTCTAAACAAACGATAACGTGATGTACCTGCAAGGTGTCTTGTTTTCAGTTAAGAAATTCGATTAGCTATGCGAGAAACATGTCTAGACACGCACACCACGAAAGTGAGTGTAGTTCATTTTTATATGCTTTTCTATAATTTGTTTTAATTTCTCATAATTTAAAATTGGAAAGTTAATTGGCCAATTTGGGATAGATACCATGTACCCCATGTCCTACTTTGTTTTATTGTTATTATCAATTTTATTCCATTTCACTGGATCACCAAAATTTTGATCGCTTTAGCTAAACATCGTTAGGATAAAATTTAGTACTCAAATTCATCTCCTTGAGGGTTCAATCTTACTATGTCACTTCACATTTTCGTGCACTTGCGACCTTGCATATCAAGTTTTTGGCACCGTTTCAAGGGAGATAATTTTGATAATGAAATTGTATTCCAACATAGTATAGAGTAGCACTTTTATTTTATTTGTTTTGTATTTAATTATTTTTTCACAAAGAACCCTTTTTCCAAATGAACCTCTCTGGAGGGCCTAATCAAGATATGGTCAATTATGAAAACTATAACCACGGAAACCCATACACCTACACCTATAATCTAGGGTGGATAAATTACCCTATTTCTCCTTACAAAAACTACCCCCGGCAAGTTACGGGACCACATGGTTCCCAACAATCCAACCTTGAGAAAATAATGGAGAATTTTATTGCGACACAAACTCCTAGGAAGTATGGCCTAGAAACTATAATGGAGAATATTGTTGCGATGTAAAATCTCTAAAATGAAGATCTGAGAGAACAAAATCTCCATACTAGTGAAGTCCTTAGGCAGCTAACAACTATGGCTGAGTCCCTCACAACTCACAAAAAGGCATTGGAGACCAAAATCTCCCAACTTGCACATAATTCTCTAGGACCCTTCCTTGAGGGACGTGTGAACGTTGTGACAACCAGAAGTGGAAAGTAAGTTGAAAATTTTAGGGAGAATAATAGAGAAGTTGAGGAGAATTATGGTGAGGAAATTGTAGGGATTAAGGAAAGTCCACCAATAACACCCGAAAAGGAGGTTGTTAAAGAGGTAGAGAAGGAAGAACCGTATGTTGCTCCTCCTCCCTACAAGCTACCGATTCATTTCTCACAAATATTTGTGGAGGCTAAGGTAGGGGCCCAATACAAATACGAAATTATTGGAAAAGATCCATACCAATGTACCATTGACCAAGGTCCTGTCTATAAAGAGAAAACTAGAGGACCATAAAACTAGGGAGATTGTTAATGTTAAGAGGGGAAGGTTGACCCCTGAGATCAGAGATGAAAAGGTTGGAATCATAAAGAAAAATCTCCGAAAACCAACTGTTGATTGTATTTTTAAGTGTCGGGTTTTTGTTATCGTCTCCACAGGGATTGTGAGATATCGCCGCCGTTCGACAGTTGTTTCAATTCTTAACTCGTAGTAACAAGGGGGTTTTTGGTTTTAGTCACGGTATCTTGCATAAAAGTGTAAGAAATTGCGGTAAAAGATTTGGTTTTAATATTTGAGAAATATTGCCAAAGTTAGGGTTCGACGATCACTTTGCATGTATATGTTCGATCAACAAAACTTATAAACTCCTTTAGATGATAAACTATTTCACAAAGTCCTCCCAATGTGTTTATCTCTAACACACTTTATGAGTTTTCCCATTTTGATCCATTGTTTATCTCTAACACAATCTATCAAAATGACAACTTTTTGGTTCAACCTTATGGTGAACAAAATCATTCATTACTATCTCTAGCTAACAAACAAGATTGGATGAAAACCTAGGTAAAGAGTTGGTAAACATCTCTCGATCATAAACCAACACAAAGAGTTTTCAATAAAACAAAGTTTTCACCATATATTCATCATTAAAGAGTTTACAAATGAAGATCATCTCATTTACACACAAAGCTAATGATCATCTACATCTAACCTTGACAAAATGAAGAACTTAGCTACTCATTTTCATGGTAGCTTGGTCAACAAGTTTCGGAAGAAGGTTGATCAACATCCGAGTCGAATAATCGAGATTGGATGGGAATCCACCTTCTTTTTGTGAAAGATTGTTAAGAGATGAAGAGAAATGATTTCTAGGTCACAAAGTCTCTCTAGAGCAATGCTGGAAAAATATCTCAAAAGTACAAAAGTATGGAGGTGTAAAAGTATGGCTCTAAAAAGTAGCCCTTGCTACTTATAGTGCTGCTACTGAGCTGTCATGTTCGCTAGGCGAGCAGAATGGCTCGCCTAGCGAGCCCCAAAATGAGGCACCTGAGGCACCTGCGCCCAGAGAAATATCCTTTGCCAGATTGGCATGTTCGCTAGGCGAACAAAACCTTCGCTAGGCGAAGCACACGCTTCACCCTTCGCTCCAGCGAGATTAGGAGGTTTTGCTACTGTAATTGCTCGCTGGGAGCTCGCTAATGGCTCGCCTAGCGAGTGAGTGCTAGCTGCGCTTTTGACCAAGTCTGGACGCGTTCGCTACACCCTTCGCTGGCAGCTCGCCTAGCGAGTTTGTTGATGTTTGCCACTGTAAAATACTGGAGCTCTTCGCTGGGTTCTCGCTGGGTGCTCGCCTAGCGAGCGCTTCGCCACAGCCCTCGCCTAGCGAGCAAGCTGATGAATGCATCCCTTTTTTGGTCCCTTTGCCAACTTTCTTGTGGCTTCATTTTCTATTATTTCATGCCTAATTCCTGCACAATAACACACAAATCAAAGGTACCAAGATCGTTTATCATTGTATTGCAATTCATCTAAAACAAAGGTGGTTTTGAACACTTTAGCAAGGAAATGGAGTGAAAGATGCCGATATTTGATAGCTCAAATAAGCATTTTTGGGTATCTAACAACTCTCCCTAACTAGATTCTTGCTTGTCCTCAAGCAAAGTATGCCTCTTGAAGGACAAGAGGATTTGCATTAAGAAAAAGGTTTCTCCGAAATCGGATAAAACGGCTCAAACACAAGCGAATCGGCAAATACAAATTTCCAACGGTTAGAATAAAATAATACACAAGAACTAAAACTTAGTAGCAATGCGAAATATGTATCTATCCACAACAATATTATCTTGAATGAATCACCCTATCTCTCCTCTTCGAATAAGGATTGAAGAAATTACGCATTTGCAACCGCGGGAATAATCTCACTCTCCAACAAACAATGAAGAAATCAATTCAATTCATACAATGTCTAACAATTATAAATGGTAATGTGGAAGCACGAAGATCACTAAGGACTTTTCGGTTGAAGCTTGGTTAGGTTAACAAACAAGGGTCATTTCTAAGGCCATTGAAAACGAAATTGCCGATGCAAAAGAGACATTCACTGTACATTATTCACACATCTCAACTTCGTTCCATTTGTCTCTCATTTGAAACCTTCACAACTCTTATTTCACAACTCAATTTTTGTTTTTCACTATTTTTCTTCCAAGCAAGCATTCATTTTCATTTTCTCTCTATATATAAATTTTTTTCTTTCACATCATATTTACAAAACAGATGTTTCTCTTTTCTATATTTTATATATATATTTTTCTTATGCTTGCTTGATTTTTCAAGAGTTGTGGCACTTACCGATTCTCATTTTCATTCTCCCCAACTTATTTCTTACTCACCCTAAGTGAATGCTCTTGACTTTTTACGGCAAAAGAACAATTATCAAAATTTTCCGGGTTTCAAGAAAACAGATTTTTGAAATCTCGCTTTATTTCAAGCTGAGATTCAACTGTTTAAGCTCAAAGGGGTTGACGAATACTCTCTCTGCTCACAGGTAAGTTGTATTTGGAACTGGTTGTGCTCGATAGAAAACAAGTGTCTTGATCATTTCTAATTGCTTCCACATATTCACAATAATAAAAGACAAAGCATGAATCAAATGAATCAACAAAGCTTATTAGAATCCAGCATTTAAGTGTACAATGGAGGTTTCCTCACAATTTATGGTTTTAAGTCCTAGATGAAACATTCATTCAATTATGTTGCAAAAAGACAATATTCAATTACAAAAAAGAGTAAAGTTCTTAATGCATTCTAAAATTCTAGCCGGAGGTAACCATGTACCTTAGCATTATTCACTTGTTTATTTTTATCATTGCCATCCAAGCTCGGATGCACCTTCATTGGATACTTCTTTGAGGAGCAACCAATCTAGAAGGTTTGACACTCAACCAACCAAAAATTTATTAAAACAAACGAAATTTAAAACATAAATAATAACATTACTTCAAAATTTAAAATTGTTCATGGGGGACAAAACACCCCAAAAGTACATAACCAACATCAAAATTTAAAATTGCGCATCTCTTCCAACTCGAGCAGTTGCACCTTCCTTTTCTCACCGGCCAAATCCTTTTCAAAATTTAAAAATTTCAGAGCCCACAAGGCTTTGTGCTCCAATTCGACCGACAAATGGAAAGTTTTACCAAACACCAATTGAAAAGGAGTGAGCCCAATTAGAGCTTTAAAGGCAGTACGGTATGCCCATAACGCTTCATACAATTTTTGTGACCACTCTTTTTTCGAATTTGACACGGTTTTTTCGAGAATTCTCTTAATCTCACGATTAGAGACCTCGGCTTGCCCATTAGCCTGTGGGTGATACGGAGTTGCCACTCTGTGTGATACACCATAATGTTTTAAAATGCTTTCCAACGGTGCATTACAAAAGTGTGACCCCTCCGTCACTTATCAACACTCGGGGGGTTCCGAAACGGGAAAATATGTTTTTCTTCAAAAAAATTATTACCGTTTTCGCATCCGCCCGAGGTGAGGCAATCGCCTCAACCCACTTAGAAACGTAATCAACTGCGACAAGCATATACTCGTTACCATAAGAGGGTGAGAATGGTCCTACAAAATCGATGCCCCAACAATCAAATACTTCGACCTCTTGGATGTTTTGGAGAGGCATCTTGTCTCTCTTACCAATCCCACCGCTTCTCTGGCAACTATCACAATTTTGCGCATGGGTATGTGCGTCTTTGAAAATAGTGGGCCAATAAAATCCTGACTGAAGGATTTTAGTGGCCGATCTCACCCCATTATAGTGTCCGCCGTAAGGCGAGTTGTGACAATGCCAAAGGATGCTCTGCGCTTCATCGCCAGTAACGCATCTCCTTAAAAGGTTATCACTACCCAACTTAAACAAGTACGGGTCATCCCATATGTAATACTTGGCATCCGAAAGAAACTTCCTTTTTGGTTCGAAGTTAGGTCGGGAGGCACAAAACCACTAGCCTTGTGGTTCGCAAAGTCTGCAAACCACGGCCTAACTTGAATTTTGAAAAGTTTTTCATCAGGAAACTCTTCCCGGATTTCCTTCTCTGAAGCTGTAACCTCCACATTAACTAAGCGAGATAAATGATCCGCCACCAAATTTTCCGATCCTTTCTTGTCTTTGATTTCAACATCAAATTCTTGCAACAAGAGGATCCAACGGATGAGCCTTTGCTTCGAATCCGGTTTGGTGAGAAAATATTTAATCGCCGAGTGGTCGGTATACACTACGACTTTAGACCCTATAAGATAAGACCTAAACTTTTCAAGCGCATACACTATTGCAAGTAATTCTTTTTCAGTGGTGGCATAGTTAATTTGAGCCTCATTAAGAACTTTACTTGCGTAATGTATTGCATGAAAATTTTTCTCTTTTCTTTGGCCTAATACCGCTCCGATTGCATAGTCGCTCGCATCACACATTAGCTCAAAATTTAAATTCCAATTTGGAGCGACTATAATTGGAGCGGTAACCAATTTTTCTTTCAAAATCTCAAAAGCTTGCGAACATTCATCGGTTAAGAGAAATACCTGGTCCTTAGCTAGCAAATTACTCAAAGGCTTAGCTACCTTTGAGAAGTCTTTGATAAAGCGCCGATAGAACCCGGCGTGCCCCAAAAAGCTTCGGATTCCCTTCACATTCACCGGAGGAGGTAACTTTTCAATCACTTCAACCTTAGCACGATCAACTTCAAGCCCTCTTGAAGAGACTTTATGGCCAAGCACTATCCCCTCGGTCACCATGAAGTGACACTTCTCCCAATTAAGCACAAGATTGGTCTTCACACATCTTTCAAGCACCGTTTTCAAGTTTGCCAAGCATAAACTAAATGAACCACCAAATACTGAGAAGTCATCCATGAAGACTTCCATTGTTTTCTCAATAAGGTCGGCAAAAATGGCTTGCACACATCTTTGGAAAGTCGTCGGTGCATTGCACAACCCAAAGGGCATTTTTCGGTATGCGAAAATTCCAAGCGGACATGTGAAAGCCGTCTTTTCATGATAGGCCGGGTCAACCGCAATTTGGTTATACCCGGAATAGCCATCCAAGAAACAATAGTATTGTTGCCCCGAGAGTCTTTCTAACATTTGATCCATGAACGGGAGTGGAAAATGATCTTTTCGAGTTGCGGTATTCAACCGCCTATAATCAATACACATTCGCCACCCCGTTGCAACTTTAGTCGGGATCAACTCATCCTTGTCATTTTGGATCACGGTAATTCCACCTTTCTTCGGAACCACATGCACAGGACTAACCCATGGTCTATCCGAAATCGGGTAAATCATTCCCGCATCCAACAACTTGACAACTTCCTTTCTAACAACCTCCTTCATAGTAGGATTTAAACGGCGTTGCGGTTGAGCTACCGGCTTAAAATCCTCTTCCATTAAGATCTTGTGCATGCAATAGGAAGGACTAATTCCTTTGAGATCGGAAAGAGTCCAACTCATGGCTTCTTGATTCTTTCTCAACACATCGATCAAACGGGCTTCTTCATTAGTTGACAAAAGGTTGCTTATGATAACCGGCTTTGCTTCGGTCTCGTCAAGGAATACATACTTCAAAGTAGAAGGTAACAATTTCAATTCAATCGGCGATTTTTCTTCATTAACCTCCTTCTTCAAGTCTTCCTCCTCAACTTCCCACGGTTGTAGTTCATTTAAACTATCAAGTTCCCTTAAGCATTCATCAAGAGCTCGCTCTTCTTCAACTGTGAAAACTTCAAATGAGTCATCAAGAGCTAACTCCATAGGAGATATCTCATGAATATGCTTAGAAACCTCCAAAGTTGCCTCTTCGATCACATCGATGCGAAAGCTATCACTTCTATCTTTTGAATGTTTCATTGCTTCGAATAGATCGAAAGTAACTTCTTCATTTTGGACTCTCACCTTCATCAAACCGTCATCAACATCTATCATCATGCACGCGGTTTTCATGAACGGTCGGCCCAGAATGAGCGGAGCATCATCATCCTCTTCCATATCAATAACAATAAAATCGACCGGGAAAAAGAATTTGTCGACTTTAACCAAAACATCTTGGGCTACGCCATGAGGATGGGTAGTCGACTTATCGGCCAATTGCAAAGTCATCCGGATGGACTTAATTTCAATGTTACCAAGCCTCTTTACAACAGACAATGGTATAAGATTAATGCTTGACCCCAAATCAATTAGTCCTTTTCCGACATAGATATCACCAATTTTAACCGGCAAAGTAACTCGTCCCGGATCAACCTCTTTTTTCGGAAGCGTCCTTTGAATAATTGCACTACAGCTCGCATCTAGGACAATGGTCTCCGGTTCCGTATACCTCCGCTTTTTTGTAAGTATGTCCTTCATGAATTTGGCATACTTGGGCATTTGCTCCAAGGCTTCGGCAAACGGAATGTTGATTTGCAGTTGTTTAAAAATATCCATGAACCGGGCGTAATTCCGTTCATTCTCCCTTTTGGATGGAGCATGTGGATAAGGAAGGTTTTTGATTGGAGTAGCGCTCACTACCTCCTTTCCTTTAGCAACTCTAGAACTTCTCGCTCTTTTCTTTTTCACTTCCTCCACCATTACTTCATCACTCTTATTTTTCTCAATTTCCACACTTTCTTTCTTTTCAACTTCACCATTCTTTTTGTTCTTTTCAACTTCCTCCTCACTCCACTCCCCCACTTCACCATCAATATTATCCTCCAATATTTCCTCCTCGTTTTTTTTCTTTTCCTCTCTTTGTTCACTCTCATCTCTTTTTTTATTCTCACTAATCAACTCCCTCCCACTTCCCGTCGTGATCGCTTTACAATGCTCCTTAGGATTTGTTTGCGTGTTCGCCGAAAAGGATGGACCGGGTTGTTGTTCCGCTAGTTGCTTAGCAAGTTGTCCAACTTGAGTCTCGAGATTTTTGATTGCCGCATCGTTGCTCTTTTGATTAGCCATTGACATTTGCATAAATTGTGTCAATGTCTCTTCTAACTTTGAAGTTACGACCGGCGGTTGTTGAGGTTGATAAGGATTTTGGGGAGGGTTTTGACGGCTAGAAGAACCACCCCCATAACCTTGGTTATGGTAATAGTTACTCCTAGGTTGGAACCCTTGATTCCCTTGGAAGTGTTGTTGTTGATTTTGAGGATGTGGTTGATAAGGTTGTTGTTGTTGTTGTTGTCTTGGTTGGTAGTCTCGTTGGTTCGCCATGTAGTTTACTTCTTCGAACCCGGGAGGTGGACAAAATCCGGTGTCATGCTCACCTTTGCAAAGCTCGCAACAAGCTATTTGTTTAGCTTTTGAAGGTTCTCTCAACTCTTTTATTTGCTGCGTTAAGAGTTCCACTTGTTGTGAAATGAGTTTGTTTTGGGCAAGAATGGCATCGTTCGTCCCAAGTTCAAGCACTCTCGGCTTCTTCAAAGAGTTGCCTCTACTTTGACTTTGGAGATCATTTAGAGCCATTCGATTTATGATATTTGTAGCTTCTTCGGCGCTTTTAGACAATAAAGAACCACCCGAGGTAGCATCCAACAAAGTCTTGCAATTTGGTTGAAGTCCATTTTTGAAAATGTGGATTTGAGTCAATTCATCAAATCCATGCCCTTTACACTTCCGAAGCATGGATTTGAATCTTTCCCACGCCTCATTTAATGATTCATTGGTTCCTTGTGAAAACCCTGAGATGGCCGTCTTGGATTCCATGAACCGGTTGTGGGAGAAAAATCTTTCGATGAACTTCTCTTCCAACACGTTCCAGTCTGTCATGACGGCTGGTGTTTGATCTAAGTACCAATCTTTTGCTTTGCCGAGCAAAGCGTGGGGAAATAATCTTTTGAACAATGGTAGCTCTTGAGCTTGATCAACTGCGGCCGCCAATTCTATCTCGTAAAATTTGGTGAGAAAAGCAAAGGGATCTTCATGGTCCACTCCGGTGAATGGACTTCCATATAGTAAGAGTTCCCGTTTTCATCTCGGCTTGCCTTCCCGTGTGGTTGGCAAACTGAGCAGTATTCCTTGGACTGTTTACACATGGAGTGGAAATGGGCGGTGGCGGTGGTGGTTCCATGATAGGTATGAACGGTGGTGGATGTGTGGTAGAAGAACTTTCTCCTTGTTCTTGTCGTTGTCTAGCTTGTTGCCTCCTTCGTCTCGTTCTGTTATTCAACCTCCTTGCGGTTCTTTCGATCTCGGGATCAAAAAGAAGTTCGTCCACAGGAATCTTCCCTCGCATAAAACGAAAGCTGCACACTAAACCAAACAAATTACAAGCACAAGTCAAAAATTCGAAAGCTAAAAATTAAGCAACTATTGCGATGCTCGCAATATCAATTCACAATCCCCGGCAACGGCGCCATTTTGTTGATTGTATTTTTAAGTGTCGGGTTTTTGTTATCGTCTCCACAGGGATTGTGAGATATCGCCGCCGTTCGACAGTTGTTTCAATTCTTAACTCGTAGTAACAAGGGGGTTTTTGGTTTTAGTCACGGTATCTTGCATAAAAGTGTAAGAAATTGCGGTAAAAGATTTGGTTTTAATATTTGAGAAATATTGCCAAAGTTAGGGTTCGACGATCACTTTGCATGTATATGTTCGATCAACAAAACTTATAAACTCCTTTAGATGATGAACTATTTCACAAAGTCTTCCCAATGTGTTTATCTCTAACACACATTGTGAGTTTTCCCATTTTGATCCATTGTTTATCTCTAACACAATCTATCAAAATGACAACTTTTTGGTTCAACCTTATGGTGAACAAAATCATTCACTACTATCTCTAGCTAACAAACAAGATTGGATGAAAACCTAGGTAAAGAGTTGGTAAACATCTCTCGATCATAAACCAACACAAAGAGTTTTCAATAAAACAAAGTTTTCACCATATATTCATCATTAAAGAGTTTACAAATGAAGATCATCTCATTTACACACAAAGCTAATGATCATTTACATCTAACCTTGACAAAATGAAGAACTTAGCTACTCATTTTCATGGTAGCTTGGTCAACAAGTTTCGGAAGAAGGTTGATCAACATCCGAGTCGAATAATCGAGATTGGATGGGAATCCACCTTCTTTTTGTGAAAGATTGTTAAGAGATGAAGAGAAATGATTTCTAGGTCACAAAGTCTCTCTAGAGCAATGCTGGAAAAATATCTCAAAAGTACAAAAGTATGGAGGTGTAAAAGTATGGCTCCAAAAAGTAGCCCTTGCTACTTATAGTGCTGCTACTGAGCTGTCATGTTTGCTAGGCGAGCAGAATGGCTCGCCTAGCGAGCCCCAAAATGAGGCACCTGAGGCACCTGCGCCCAGAGAAATATCCTTTGCCAGATTGGCATGTTTGCTAGGTGAACAAAACCTTCGCTAGGCGAAGCACACGCTTCACCCTTCGCTCCAGCGAGCTTAGGAGGTTTTGCTACTGTAATTGCTCGCTGGGAGCTCGCTAATGGCTCGCCTAGCGAGTGAGTGCTGGCTGCGCTTTTGACCAAGTCTGGACGCGTTCGCTACACCCTTCGCTGGCAGCTCGCCTAGCGAGTTTGTTGATGTTTGCCACTGTAAAATACTGGAGCTCTTCGATGGGTTCTCGCTGGGTGCTCGCCTAGCGAGCGCTTCGCCACAGCCCTCGCCTAGCGAGCAAGCTGATGAATGCAATCCTTTTTTGGTCCCTTTGCCAACTTTCTTGTGGCTTCATTTTCTATTATTTCATGCATAATTCCTGCACAATAACACACAAATCAAAGGTACCAAGATCGTTTATCATTGTATTGCAATTCATCTAAAACAAAGGTGGTTTTGAACACTTTAGCAAGGAAATGGAGTGAAAGATGCCCATATTTGATAGCTCAAATAAGCACTTTTGGGTATCTAACACCAACCCCCACAGGTTTAGAGGTATGAACCACCCCATAAAAAGAAGAGAAAGAAGAGTTGTGGATAAGGAAGATGGGTAGATAGGTGGCCATGGATATCTAGGATCGCTAAGCTTACGATTAAAATGACCATCTAAGCAAGGACAACCCTGAGTATTTGACGCTCAATGATCATCGATCTAAAACAACGTTAAATAAAGCGCTTCATGGGAGACAAGCCACACTTTTTGTGTTATTTCTTTTTGTAAGTTCTTTTTGTTTCGTGTCCCTCTTATGTTATGCTTCCCACCTCCTTAGTGAGGTGTTCTATGAGTTTTCTCCTTACCTCCTCCGACTCTTACAAGAACATTGAGGCCAACGTTCGGTTTAAGTTGGGAGGAAATGGTATTTCCCTTTCCCTTTTCTATTTTAATTTTTTGCATTTTTAATTTTTGCTTGTTTGTTGTGTCCTGTTTACGATAGTTTGTTTGTATGTTGCATGTATCATTGTTAGATTTCCCCAAATTAGAGTTGTTAAAAAAAGAATTCTGAAAAAGATTTTGAGTTTGAGAAATACCCGAGAAATTATATAGGTTTGAAGAGATGATATGATGAGTTTAGGGATCCATCGAAAGTTGATAAAATCGGTATTACCCAAACACCCTAACTTTCCCGAGTAGGATATGATTTTAACATGTATTTTGTACCATAGTACTCGAACTCTGAGAAGTACTTCCCACATAGTTTATTTTGACAGTCTGACATGTTTTTGATTCACATGTCAGGTATGATCGATTGAGAAAAGAAAAAAATATAAGCACCAAAAAGATGAAAAATGGCGGTAAAGGGCGACTTCACCTACTAAGTTGGGTAACCCTCACCCGATTATTCACCCCAACGGTGGTTGAACCCCAAACATCTGAAGGAGAAGAGCGATCCAAAACGCAGCGGAATTTAAAATTTCTCCTTTAGTGATCCTTACGAATGAACATGATCAGTGATAGAATTGTTACCTCTTGTGGAGATTGTAACCTTTGATGCAGATCTACGGAGAGATCACGAACGTTGAACGATGACAACGCCTCTACTTATTCCACACGAATGGATTCCTTCAATCCCAGTGCTAGCTGCTACGAATGAAGGCTTTGAGTGAGAGAGAGAGAGAGAGAGAGAGAGAGAGAGAGAGAGAGAGAGAAACGAAATTGCAAGAGTGACAATGCTTCTACCCAAGGGTTCTATTTATAGAACCACTTGTGTGGGCTGCAAGCTAAAAAGCCCACTTAAGTGTATATGGCTCATATCTTATAATATACCAAAATCACTTAAGCTCGTGGTACTTTACCATATTTCATATTCTACTTAAGTACACCGTACCTTACCATGTTCTATAATTCACTTAAGGAACACCGTACATTACAGTATTCCTTAATTACTCTATCTCTCATCAATCCGTCCTTTGTGTGTGACCCTATAGGTTTTCGCGGCATTGGTAATTATATTAAATCACATATTTAACATAATAAACAGTGAGCGGTATCTAGCAACACATCACTGCTACCCAAGACACGAAAATGTCATGTGATTTGACAAAACCTTCTGTGATAATAATTATGTGTATAATTACCCTTTTGCCCTTATGTCTATATTGAACACAAGGCATAGACCGTGTCATCCTTGTCCAGTTCAATATGGACCCATAAACATTTATCATGTTACGCAGGATGGGAAAATTCCATCTAGTTCACTCATGTCCCTTAGCATGCGTCGTGGAGTACCCATCAATTGTCTTTATGGTCATCCAGTTACGGACAATGTTTGATCAGCAATAAGGCACTCGACTCTACATTTATGGTCCATAGTGGTTTCAGGTCGAAGGGTGGTATACACCATTATCACCATGAGAATAACTTATGACACTTTGCATAACATTCTATATAGTATTCTCATAGCGGGTCAATCCAGTATAAATATTACTCTTAATATTCATACCTATGTTTAAGACTTGATAACTCCTTATCCATGATCCATGAGATGTGATCATCAGTGTATATACATAATAGTCTTAATGCTTTAATGTTATCCCACTTCACAATAAATCTCGACTATGGATACTTTAAGAATAGTGTCCTTATGTTTAATGTGATCTCATGATTAAGTCACACTTGATACATTAAACGGACTATCTATTCTAGGGACTTTATTAGACAAACATAATAAAGAAAAAGCCTTTTATTATTAGTAAATAATTCGATACAGGTACCAAAAGTATTTGCCTCTAGGGCTTACACCAACAACATCAACCCAAAATGGGAAATAAATAAACACACAAAAGTGTGTGATTTCATCTGGAAAAAAAAACAATCGATCTTGTGCGTGTGATGATTATTATTATTTCAATTGCCTTAATCTAATTGTCCGAATAAAAGGGAAGGAAAGTAAAAAAAGAGACTTAAGTACAAAGCATAGTTAGAGAGGTGACTGAAATACAAAACTTTTGTCCCTATCTGTTTTACAAAGTTGTGTTCCTGTAATACTTTTGGTGTCAGTGAGTACGAGGTAACCTAGATCTTAGCTGATCAGAACAATTAGCTAATATGAGTACCAATAATTTAATTCTCTTAAGTGTTTTAAGAATTGAACCACTTGATCCAAATATTTTCTAAGAAATTTTGTTGCTTGAGGACACGTAACGATATAAGTTCAGGGGTGTTTGATAAGTGATTATTACATAATATTTTTAGCTTTTTTTCTTTCCATTTTCTTGTGTATTTTCATTATTTTAGTTCGATTTTGTGTATTTTTATGTTCTTGAGATGTATTCTGGAAATAAGAGAGTAATGGACCCAACTGGAGTGAAAAATACCAAGGATCATGCGAAAAGGAAGTCTCCCCATACAAAATACATGAGGCCAACATGGTACATCGCATTATCGAGACCTACTTGAGCCTTATCTTCCCTCTTAGGGGAATATTGGATCAAATTATTCTCTGACCCATAACAGTTAACTTGAAAGCCCATTTGACTTGCTTGGTTGAGATTAGATTTTCTATTGAAAGAAGTAGAGGAAACCCGAATCTCGTATAGCTTTTTTTAGTTTCCCAACTTGATTGTTGACTGCACTTCCATGTTACCATTACCTACTGCCTTTTTTCCCTACCTCCACATTTCCTATAGTCGATCTTTCTACAAAAGCCATTAACTTTTCATGTGTTTACTCTAATTCTGACTCTACCTCCATATTAGCAACCACTCTATCAACCTTTTTCTTCTTATCCATCATGTTCCCTTTTATCCCTTCCGATTTAGTATAAACAACAACAACTCTCTTTTGATGAAAACTTTTTCAAGCTCTAACCCCTCCTTCTTAGAAAACAAAAAATCATCATTACCTTATGACTTGATGTTCGAGCTTCCTCCTACATCTTCTTCATCATTATCAACTCCACCCTTTTCATCAAAAAACTCGTCTAACTCTGACGAACCCCACCTCTTGCTTGAAGATGAAGGCATAACTTAGACGCCTAAAGAAGTTTATTAATACCTCAACAACACAAATGATTTGTTAATATAGACAAAGATGGTATGTACAAATTTCATACCATGTGTAGATTCTTGCATGGAGCAATATTGAGTGATGATAATGTTAAAGATAGAGGTTCTGCAATAGTTTTGTGTGCGGTCTTTATTGTGATAACTTCATATTTCCAATAATGCCTAACTACCGCAGGATTAACTTGTGTTGGGTCATGAAGGGGTGTGGGGATCATTACATTGGGCTTTCAACACTCACTTTAAATGGGTTAGACACCACATATAACCCAAAACTTTAGGGTTTATGGGTCTTCTCACTTATAAAGTGTTTAACATCCACTTTTCCATCCAATATGGGACTCATATTCACACTTGATATACCAACAACTTGGAAGTTCCTCGAAGGGGATGAAACCCTAAAACATAAGAGGCAATTTTAGCAGTAGTTGTCCATATATTTCATCACTTATAACTTAAAAGAAACAATGTAAGATTCAAAGTGGTAAATCCTTCAAGGCATGTTCTGTTAACCCAAATCCTTGCTTTGATCATTCTTAGTGGGAAGCTTTCCAAATGTTGGATAGAAAATTGCAGCAAAGAAGCAATAATTCTAATAAACCCAAATATCACGTTGACACTGCAAAATGCATTGAGAATCACCACCATCACTTGGAAGAAACAATCACCAGATGGGTGAAATTGAACACATATAGATCGAAGGTGGAAGTTGTAGCAATGAGGGTGGGATAGTTCAAGATTCTATGAGTGATTTCATGGGTGAATATACAGTGAACTTGAAAGTGTTTATGTGCTGAAGGCTAGAATTTTGGCCCTCATGGCTAGGGTTAAGCTAGTTAGAATATAGAAACGAGATAAAATTAATACAATACAAATTCCTATATTATCCCATGAGACCTTAGGAATTGATGGTCATATTACAATTATACATGTGTTTATTTAGGTTATTCACATATTTTTAGAGAAAATATTTTTTCGTGGGAAACTATACCAAACTTCATATGGGAGAGTTTCTTTAGTGATTGATTTTATTTACCTTCCTTTAGATTTTCTTAATTTTTGTTTTGGATTTTTATCTTCTTTTCATTTTTCGTTTTTATTTGTTTTTATTTGATGGGTCATGCCTAACCCTTCATTTAATACATTTTTCCCCTTCTTTTTATTAATATAATAGTATTTATCTAAAAAAAATTGTGTGAATAAACTTGGTCAAATATTTATCACTTATGTGTACTGGTCAAAAAATACAGGTGTTTGTTCCTCCTACAAAGGTAATGAAACTCAGAGGCCTTAGTAAGTATATTACGTTATATGGTGGTTAGAACTTGTCCACAGTAGCGAGAAGTCAGAAGTCTTTCTCACGTGAGGTGAGAGACTCTGTAGATGGATGATGTGCTTGTTGTAAAAAATTGAGGGGTGTGATCACACTGAGTTATGATATTTCCTCTCCCTTTGAGGGAAAAGTATTTACAGAGACCACTACGGTCTAGGTTTATTTTGGAAAGGTCCATCATTCACCAAGTCAGTAGTGGACAGTTGAATCACTACATCCAAGGGGGACGTGGTTCAGTTTATGGCCCTGACTTCTCTCTGCCTCACGAAACGTCTTATCCCATGTTTCTCATGACTGGGTGATAGGGAAACCCATGGGCGAGACGATACCTTCCCTTGGGCGCATATGATCCTCTCGCATTTCCTTAGGGTGGACTTCAGTCGCGCCTATTAGGCGTTATTCATTTGTATGATCATGCCCGAGGAAACACTAAGTCCCTCCTGCAAGAATTTAGTTAGCATGGGGAATATAAGTCCCTTATGTGAAATTATATCTAGCCTAATTGATGAGACTATAAGTCCCTCAAGCGAGGAAATTGTCCTCTCTGATGGAACTTCTATAAAGCCCTCAGATAAGACTTGTGACCAAGCCTCTTAGGCTATACTTTGGTCGCACCTCTTAGGCATTATTTCTTTGTATGATCCCGCTCGAGGAAATACTAAGTCCCTCAGGCAAAATTTTAGTTAGCCTAGGGAGTCTAAGTCCTTCAGGCGAAATTATATGTAGCCTGACTGATGAGACAATAAGTCCCTCATGAGAGGAAACTGTCCTTTTGGGAGGCACTTCTATCAAGCCCTCCGACAAGACCAAATCTCTTAGGTTGGACTTCAGTTGCGCCTATTAGGCATTATTTCTTTGTATGATCCTACCCGAGGAAACATTAAGTCCCTCAGGCGAGAGTTTAGTTACCCTGGGGAGTCTATCTCCCTTAGGCAAAATTATATGTTAAGCATGACTGATGATACTATAAGTCCCTTAGGAGAGGCTTAATAGTTAAGTCCCTCAGACGAGCCTTTATAGTTAGTCCCTCATACGAGACTTTATTTAGTAGTTAAGTCCCCCTGAAGAGAATTTTAAGTTGGATCCTGCCTGAGGAAAAATCTAAGTCCCTAAGGTGTGGAGTTTAATTAAGGCTATTCAAAAGACTCCCAGTCCCCTCATGATAAGCTATAGATATTTTAGCCCAGTCGATGAGACTTACACTCTCTTGGGCATGGTGTTAAGCCACTCAGGCAAGATTTCTATCAAGTCCTTAGACAAGACTTTAAGTTAAGTCTCTTGGGTCATACTTTAGTCACGTACTTTGGGCGAGAATTTTAAGTTGGATCCGGTCTGAGGAAACTTTAAATCCCTCAGACGAGGTGTTTAATTAAGCATGTTCGAGGGACTCTCAATCCCCCTAGGAAAAGTTATACATATTTTAGCTCGACCTATTAGACTTCTAGTCTCTTAGGCGGGGTGTTGGAACACTTGGGTGGGACTTGTATCAGTTCCTCGAACAAGACTTTAAGTTAAGCCTATTGAGCCAGACTTTAGTCACGTTCTTTAGATGAGACTATTAAGTTGGACCCTATCCGAGGAAAATTTAAGTCCCTTAGAAGAGGTGTTTAAGTGATCCTATTTGATGGAAATCTTAGTTCCTTCAGCGAGGTTAATGTTGATCATGACTGATGAGACTATAAGTTCCTCAAGCGAGGCGTTGAGTCCCTCAGATGAGACTTCTATCAAGCCCTCGGACAAGACTTATGAGGTAAGTATCTCTATCAAGATTTAGGTCACGTCCCTTAGTCGAGAATTTTTTGTTGTGTATTTAAAGCAATAATTTATATTGGATCCCGCACGAGGAAACTCCAAGTCCTTCAGACTGGGAGTTTAGATAAGCCTATATGATTGGACTATTAGTCCCTCATGTAAGGGTATACTTAGAACCTGACTGATGAAACTATAAGTACATCAGGCGAGGAGTTTATTCTTCCTAGAATGACTCCTATTAAGCCATTAGATAAGATATATGAGGTAAGTCTCTCGAGAAATACTTCGATCGCGTCCATTGGGCGAGACTTTAGGTGGAGTCTGTAGCACCTCTAAAAATGAGAACACGGCCTAGCGAAGCGCAATCACATGCTCGCATGATGGACTGAACAGATTCTCCACCGAACTTTACTTATTCCTAAAAATAAAAGGGGAAATATCGATAAAACCCAAGAAAGAACGACAATGATATTGGTCGCCGCAACCAAATCAGGGTTCGGGATTTATAGTCTCTTAGGTTGGACTTCGACCATGGATCTTAGGTGTTATTTCTTTGTATCCCACCCAAGGAAACACTATGTACCTTAGGAGAAATTATATGTAGCCCAGTCGATGAGATTATAAGTCTCTCGGGAGAGGCAATAACCTAATTGATGAGACTATAAGTCCCTCAGGCGAGGCAATTTTCCTCTCTGACGGAACTTCTATCAAGCCCTCAGATAAGACTTGTGACCAATCATCTTAGGCTATACTTTGGTCGCGCCTCTTAGGCGTTATTTCTTTGTATGAACCTGACCGAGGAAACACTAAGTTCCTCGGGCAATATTTTAGTTAGTCTAGGGAGTCTAAGTCCTTCAGCCAAAATTATACATTTCCCGACTGATGAGACTATAAGTTCCTCAGGCGAGGAAATTGTCCTTTTGGGTGGGACTTCTATCAATCCCTCAGACAGGACCAAGTATTTTAAGTTGGACTCCGGTTGCGCCTATTAGGCATTATTTCTTTCTATGATCCCACTTGAGGAAACACTAAGTCCCTCAGGCAAGATTTTAGTTACCCTGGGGAGTCTATGTCCCTTAGGCAAAATTATATGTTGAGCCTGACTGAAAAGACTATAAGTCCCTTATGCAATCTTAATAGTTAAGTCCCTCAGACTAGCCTTTATAGTTAGTCCTTCATACAATACTTTATATTTGATTCCCTTTATATTTAATAGTTAAGTCCCTCTATAGAGATTTTTAAGTTGGATCCCGCCTGAGAAAAACTCTAAGTCCCTAAGGCGATGAGTTTAATTAAGCCTATTTGAGGGACTCTCAGTCCCCCCATGGGTAAGTTATAGATATTTTAGCCCAGTTGATGAGACTTACAGTCTCTCGCACAGGGTGTTAATCCACTCAGGCAAGACTTCTATCAAGTCCTCAGAAAAGACTTTAAGTTAAGTCTCTTGGGTCATACTTCAGTCACGTACTTTGGGCGAGAATTTTAAGTTGTATCTTGTCTGAGGAAAGTTTAAGTCCCTCAGACAAGGTGTTTAATCACGCATGTTTGAGGGACTCTCAATACCCCCAGGAAAAGTTATACATATTTTATCTCGACTTATGAGACTTCTAGTCTCTCAGGCGGGGTGTTGGAACACTAGGGTGGGACTTGTATCAGGTCCTCTAACAAAACTTTAAGTTAAGCCTATTGGCCAAACTTCAGTCGGGTTCTTTAAACGTGACTATTAAGTTGAATCATGTCCGAGGAAAATTTAAGTCCCTTAGAAGAGGTGTTTAGGTGAGCCTATTTGATGGGACTCTTAGTCCCTTCAGCGAGGTTAATGTTGATCATGACTGATGAGAATATAAGTTCCTTAGGTGAGGCGTTGAGTCTCTCAAATGAGACTTCTATCAAGCCCTCAGACAAGACTTATGAGGTAAGTATCTCTATAAAGTTTTAAGTCACGTCCTTTAGTTAAGAACTTTATGTCGAGTGTTTCAAGCAAAAATTTATATTGGATCCCGCACGAGGAAACTCCAAGTCTTTCAGACGGAGAGTTTAGATAAGCTTATACAATTGGACTCTTAGCCCCTCAGATGAGGGTATACATTGAACCTGACTAATGAAACTATAAGTACCTCAGGTGAGGCCTTAAATAAGACATATGAGGTAATTCTCTCGAGAAATACTTCGGTCGCATCCCATGGGCGAGACTTTAGATAGAGTCTGTCGCACCTCGAAAAATGAGAACACGACCCAGCAAAATGCAATTGCACGCTTGCATGATGGACTGAAAAGATTCACCATCGAACTTTATTTGTTCCTAAAAAGGAAAGAGGAAACATCAATAAAGCCCAAGAAATAACGACAATGATATTGGTCGTTGCAAACAAATCAGGGTTCAGGAGTCAATTCGTAAGGGGAAGGTATTAGCATCCCTCTCGTCTGTTGTACTCAACGAGAACCATTAGATTAGTTGTGTGCATTAGTGTTAGCTTATAAATGTTAGTTTTCTTAAGTTGTTAAGAGGGAAAGAAGAAAATTATCAAAATAAAAGAAAATATTTTTGGATTTTTAATGAAAGGAACCAAACCTAAGTTTTTTATTAATGAGTCCGACAAGATTTAGAAAACCTGTTCCTACGTATCTTCGGGTTCAATAGAGGACTCGAGGCATACGTAGTTATAGGTAAAAAATGTTTGTTTGTTGGTAGATTTTAGCAAAATCTACTTTGTGTCAATCGACGAAAACATTGTTGGGCTACCCAAAACAAATGGAGAAGAGAACGTTCGCATCACGTCCAAATGGATTTACAAATCAACATTCATGGGAAGTGTCGCAAGCTTACTCAAACGTTCAAGTGGACAAAACATTATTTTGCATCATCTTGAAATAAAATACCTTTCATTTGAGAAAAGGGTTCGAGGATCAATCGCACGACGGCGAGAAAAGAGTTTGATTAGTTTGAATGTGTTTTGAGTAATGATGAGAACTTGGATGGGCGAGATATCCATCTCGAATTCTAGCCTCAAGAGTGCATGGTATCCAACACGTTCCATTTCCATATTATTTGAAAAAGTATTTGATATTTCGAAGTGTTTTTGATATTTGATTGAGAAAGGGTTTGAAGAAACTGTATTGGTTGAATGATGGCGGGAGCTAGGATGGGTGAGATATCCATATCAAATCTTAGTCTCATGAGATCTTGGTATCCACCTGGTTCCGTTTCCATACTTATTGAAAAGTGTTGAATAAGCATTAAGTATTTTTTAGTTTTATTGAGAAAATGGATTGACGTTTAATCAAGCATTTGATGAGCGATTGCAAAAGAGTTTGAATGAAATGGTTTGCAAGATTTGGAATGGATAGAAATGGGTTGAGTTTAAAATGGATTGACTGATTACTAGGAAAATACCCGATGTTGAATTGAGTTTTTACTTTTTATCTTTTTGAAAAGGGGTTAATTTTATTCTTGTGTTAGAACTAGCTAAATAAGCAAGCAAACAAAGAATTAAAGCGGTAAAACTTATTACACGTCATGTGAATGAGGGTATATTTTGTCGAATGGGGATACAAAATAATGAAACAATTAAATCAAGCCCAATAAAAAACATAAATAAATGAGTATAAGTGCACAAGAGAATGGTCTCATTGTAAGAATACCCAAGAGTAAGTCATGTGAAGGAAATAACAATACACAAGTTATATGTACAAAACATTCAATAATTAAATTGAAAGAAGTAAAATCAAAGCATGCACGGATTAAAATCGTGATGCGAGGATGCGAATCAAAGTCACATAACACAAGGATGTACAAGGCAAAAATGAAATTGAGAGGTGCAAGCAAAACCCTAGGTAATGTGCTCAAATTCAGTTTGTGCATATTGACAACAAATGAAACATCATATGCAAAGGGTCAAAACACGATGAAATACAACTAATGTATCGATAAAATAATCGGTGGGATAACGACATGGGAAATTTCGAATCCACAAATTAAAATTCGATGTTTAGCAATGAAAAGATTCAAAGGAACAATGCAAAAATCCAACAAGTATCACATTGTTTTGAACATTCAAATGACGCATTTCAAATGACCGTAATCGGAATAAAATAAATGTACAAAGTAAAAGAAATAAAAAAATTGAAAATGTAATGTCACAAATAAAAAATATGTGTCAAAAAAATTAGAAAGACAAAGAATTTGGCTGGTTAAGAAAATCTAAAAGAAAACAAAAAATAATTATTGAAAAAAATGAAAAAAAAAACAAGAAATAATGGCAGCAAGGGTTTAACCCAGGACATAAGGATGGGACGCATATAGCTTTAACCAATGCCCCATGGTCCTTTTGCTGATAAATAAATGCATCCATAAATATATAATATAAACCTTGCAAAAATGAAGAGAAAAAAAAGAGAGACTAAAATAAATAAATAAATAGAAAGCGTCATGAATCGAGCCCGGGTCATGGTGCATGACCCTTTACTTGTCATTCTAGTGCATGCATTAATATATAATATAAAAATTTGCTGAAAATAAATGAAAAAAACATTGACAAAAACAGTAGCAGTATTTTTTCATGAACACCACACTACTCACTTTCTTCCTCATTACTCACTTTCTTCCTCATGTTGCAAACAACAAACAAGTGAATTCAAAAAAACAAAAAAAAACTCAAAAACCAAACATAAATCAAACGTAACCGAAATCAAAACTATTCGACAACATCAACATATCACATAATCTATATCATTAAAAAGTAAAGAACAAAATACCGTAACCAGAACGAACGCGTAAACATTGAGTTGTTTTTGATATTGATGCGAGTTGCGTAATTGTCAGGTTGGTTTTCGATTCCTTCTGAGTTTGAATGGTTGTTTATATTTGTTGTGGTTGTTGTGATTTGGTGTTGTTGATTTTGTGTGTGTTTTAGAGGTTACAGGAAGTGAGTGTTTGTATGGAAAAAAGTTTGGTGTTATGTGGTGTGGAGGTGAAGCAGTATGGGGTTGAAGGTTTCAAAATGAGAGAAAGAATGCGAGAGAGAAAAGAGAAAAAATAAGAGAAAGAAAGTGAGAGTGAGAGAGCAAAAAAATGAGAGATATGTGTAGAGAGAATGAAAAGTGGATCTACACCGAAAAAGGAAAAAATAAATTTTTTCTTTCCTCTCTCTCTCCACGTGTTTGTACTTTATTAGTGGCCCAAAACCTCTCATGCAACGTACAATAGTGGTGTTTCCATTCACTATTTCAGCCAATTCAAAAAATCAAAGGACACATGGCACATATATATTTTTAATTTTTTATTTTATTTTTTTATGATAAATTAAAATAAATACACGTAACTTCAACAATTAATAAAAGTAAATGACTCAAATAAAAATCAAATTAAAAAAACAAATAATTTTAAATAATCGACCCGATTATTTTGACTAAAAAACATAAAAAACTGATAAAAGATTAATAAAAATCGGACGCAAAAATGCATTAAAAATAAAATGACTACATCACAATGATCAGCGCGAAATAAACTTTTCGAAAACATATAGGTTTTTGTCAAATTTTGAAATGGAAAATGCTCGGTTACAATGCTCAGATGGACCAAAATGTGACCGAAAAATTAACCAAAAAATAAATCAAGCATATCAGGTTAAACCACGAAAAACGTAGATTAATAAAACTGATGTCTGCAAGCTTGATTTAGAAAATTTTCACCAGTTATTTTGATGCATATTTGACAATTGATTCAACCGGTTTGTCTGTAGATCCGAAAATTTATTTCGACTGTTATTCTGGCCATTATGCGGTATAGAATGCATGTTATGCTATCCAGAGATGCAACAACTATGATGAATGTAGTGAATCAGTGATTTATGGTCAAAATTGGGGGGTGAGAGACCCTTTGGGAGCGATTCTTTCAAGCATTGCTTGAGAGATTTCAATTTTTTGCATCATGTACGTTATTCATATAATTTGGTGTTGAATGAGTTGCCTATTAAATCGTCAAAAAGTCTCATATGACAGTTTAATGATGCATTCTCCTCGTAGGGCATCAATGATTTTCCTATGGAAGTCCAACATTCGTATTCGCCTCGTAGGGCGGCAAAGATCTTTTGGTCGTATGGCAGCAAGGATCTTCCAGTGGAAATACAACAATTATATTTGTCTCATAGAATGGAAAAGATATTCTAGTGGAAGTCCAACATTTATATTAGCCCCGTAGGACGGCAATGATCTTCCAATGGAAGTCCATCATTCGTATTCGGTGGTAAGGATATTCCGCTGGAAGTCCAGGATTCGTATTCACCTCGTAAGGCGACAAGGATCTTCCAGTGGAAGTCCAACATTCATAATATTGCTTTATGAGGTGGCAAGACTCTTCTTGTGGAGGTCTAGCCTGTTCATGCATTTCCTTGAGAGGTGGCAAGGATCTTCCAATGGAAGTCCAACATATTCTTAATGCCTTAAGAGGCGGAAAGTATTTTCTCGTGAAAGTTCAGTGTGTTCGTATTGCCTGGAGAGGCGGTAAGGATCTTCTTATGGAAGTCCAGCAATGTGATTACTCCGTAGAGAGACAAGGATCTTCCTGTGGAAGTCCAACAATATGATTACTTCATGATTTCTCCCGTTCTTCTCAGTATATGACCCTGCAAAACCTGAAACAAGACAAAAAGGTGGCGACTTGTTAAAAAATATTCCCACATAGGAGAAAGAATATTGCCCAATCATTCAAGACAAACTTAAAAAGTTCTTAAATAAATTACAAATAGCATGGACAATAACTCGTCTTATCCAACAATAAAAATAATTAATTAAAGTCTAAATTTACGTTTGTCCCACCTTTTGATCTTGGTGACAATCCGGCCTTATTAATTCCTACTTTCAAGATTAGTTCGCCAAATCTGCTTGCCCATTAGTCTGCCAAACATGCATTTATATACAAAAATATATATTAACATGCATTTACATACTTATATCCAAAAAAAATATTTCCTAACCAATCCACACTAATTTTTAATATACTGTGGACTGGTTACGATAACTTATATAATCTCTATATAGAGACATGAGCTATTTACTTCGTTGACACTCCTATGCTAAGGCTAGCACAAGGAACATCTTAATATTTACTTGAATAATATTTTTAATGAACTTTAAATAATATATTCACGTGGTCCAAAATTATTAGCCCATTTCATAACAAATCTCATTAGTATCCAACAATTAGTCAAAATAATGAGAGAGCGGGAGGAGAGAGAAAATCAAAAATTAGGGTTGGGAAAGAAAAATTTGGGGGTTTCTAATCTGGTTGATGCAACAGGGGAGAATGTGAAAGAGGAAGAATGGATTCCGGTCAATCGAAGTAAGGGCGGATTCAAGCACAAACGATGGGATATTGTGAAGAAGGGTTTTGGGAGGAGGGGAGAAATCACTTCTTTCTTCTTTTCTTCAATCCCTGATTCATACAAGGCGAGAGATCTTCATGAAGTTTTCTCCAGGTTCGGCGAGGTCGACGAAGTGGTAATTCCGATGAAGAAAGATGTACGAGGGAAACGTTATGGTTTCGTGAGGTTTTTTAATGTAATTGATTCAAGAAGGTTGGCGTGCAAATTAGATAATGTCTTTGTTGAGAATGTCAAACTGCAGGTCAATATACCTAGGTTCTCCAGGAACTCGAAATCAACTGTTTCTAATCGCAATCAGAATCGAGTTAGAAGGATTGGTTGGGTGGAGAAGTCGCGTGTTGGGGGAGGTGAATAGCGGATTGGTTCTTCTTCGCGATTTGCCGATTCTTTTGCTAAAGTGGTGACAGGAGGGAACAAGGAAGTGATAATGGCTGCGGTGGTGAGGAATAGTGAAGTGGGTTCTAAGGAGTTGTTAGGAGGTTCTGGGAAGGTGAATGAGGATGGACAGGCAGGCGGTAAAGAGGTGACTGATGTTACTAAGGTTGTGAAGAAAATTGATGTTGTGAAGATGATTGATGCTGATAAGGGAGTGTTGAATTCTGATGCTGTGAAGGCTACTGGTAGTAATTTGGTAGCTTTGGAATTTAATACTGATTTGGCCAGGGATAATCCAAATATTCTGAAGGCGTATGTTGGATTGGTCCGAACGCCGGGGATGGCGTTTTCGATGCAGAAAATTTTTCAGTCTGAAGGCTATTTTGATTTTTCCATTAAATCGTTAGGGCCTAATTTGTGTATCCTTGAAGATGTGGAGGAGGGTGCGGTAGAGGTTTTTATTGACGAAGGGCATAATTGGTGGAGCAAATGGTTTACGTCAATTGCTAGATGGAAACCAGGGCATGTGGATGATGAACGATTGATGTGGGTACGCTGTATAGGTATACCGTGTCACGCTTGGACGGATGATTTCTTTGGTGTCTTTGCGGGTTTATTTGGCTCGTTTGTGCGGGCTGATTTCAATACAGCTTCGCGGAAGGTGTTGGATTCGGCGAGATTGTTGGTTCGAACTAGAAGCAGAAGGTGGGTTAATGATATGTATCAAGTGAAGATCAATGGTTTGGTTTTTGACATTAGTGTGGTGGAAGAGGTGGGAAGGGTTATTGGTGAATCTGTTGATGACTTTTCAATTAATTCTTCGATTGAGGAGTTGTCGGAGGATGATGATGAGTCAGGTGCTGATGGTTTAGAAATTCATCATGTGTTCGAGGAAGACAAATTGATTATGCGAGAAAATTTTGAACAACCACTCGGACACAGACCTGCTGCTATTCAAGCAGAGCCTGCTGCGTTTGCTGGTGTTGTTCGAGTGCATAGTCGGACTGTGACACAGGATGAAGGGACATTGCTGGATGCGGTTGCGAAGAAGAGTGGCTGTGTTGGGAATTGTTCGGTTGATAGTGCTGGAAAACGAACAGGGACTGATATGAATTCTGTTGATGGTCGACGAAATGTTCAACTGGTTTCACAGGTTGGAGGGAAGTCGCTGGATTCGGGGGCGGAGGAATGCAGTAGTTTTGGGAACTGTCTGAAGAATAATTCGGATGCGATGGTCAAAGAAACTGAGCAAATTGTTTCATTTTCTTCGGAGACAGCTGGCTCTTGTGTGCGGGTTTCTAAAGGGAGTAGTAGGCTGGTGGTTGGAGCTAATGGTTTTGTGGGGGATACGGCAGATATTGAGAATGGCGAGTCTGTTTCGTATTCGGTAGATGTGGTAGCAGGTGGGAGGTTTGCTTCGGGGAGCTGTGAAGAAGTGGTTCAGTGTGGGGATTTAGCACGGCCTGGTGGACATTTGATGGACAGTGAGGCGACACTGTCTGGGACGGTTATGGGATTGAGAATTTTGGTTGGTGGGCAGAGCTTGGGGTATGTGAAGGATAGTAGGTTTGATAGTGCTTTTTCAGTGCTGAGAAGTGGTAACAGAGGCAGTAATAGTGACAGGTCAGAGACTATTTCTGAGTTTCCTAATTCTAAACTTAAGTTGAATAGAATTATTTTTGCTCGCGGTAATAATGAGGGGGATGGTCAATATCTATCTTCTTTTGAATCAGTGGAGGGAAGTGATAGCGTGAAACAGGTAGATGATGATGAGGTTAATAGTGGAGTGGCGCGAAATATTTGGAATAAAGCAAAATGTTTGGGGTTGACGGGAGGAGGGTCTGAAAGGTTACAAATTGAAGCTATTAATATGAGGGAGTTAGCTGATAAATGTGTGGTTAATACGGTGGATGTAAAATCAAATCATTTAAAATGATTATTGCGTCGTATAATATTCGTGGGTGTGGATGCAAAGCTAAATTGCATTCTTTGAGAAAATTAGTTTGTGATTCTAAGTCAGATGTGTGCTTTATTCAAGAAACCAAGATTCATACTATTGATGTTTTCCAGTTGGATTCTTTTTGGAATGATTCTATAGCGGATTGGAGTTCTAAATGGGCAGTGGGTAGATCTGGAGATATTTTAACATTGTGGAAGAAAACGTCTTTTGATCTGGTTTCTAGTTTTGTTGGGGAAGGATTTCTTGGAATTCATGTGTTGTGGTCCGGTATCAATCTTTTTTTGGTGAATGTGTATTCTTCTTGTTTTCTTGAGAAGAAGAAGGAATTTTGGGGGAGGCTTGTAGAGTTTAAATCAAAATTTCTAGAAGGGTTGTGGTGTGTTGGTGGTGATTTTAATACTGTCCGGGTTAAAGCGGAGAGGAAGGGTATATCGAATACTTTTAATCTAAAAGAGGCGGAGGACTTTGAGGATTTTATTAGTGTGATGGATCTTGTGGATGTTCCATTGATTAACAAGAGGTTTACCTGGTACAATTTGGATGGGAGTGCTTGTAGTAGGTTGGATAGATTTCTCATTTCTGAGAAATTATTTGACTTGTGGGGTGTGGGAGGGATTGTGGTGGGGGATAGGTCTATTTCAGACCATTGTCCTATTTGGTTAAATTGCAATTTTGTGGATTGGGGCCCGAAACCTTTTAAGTTTTTTAAAGGGTGGTGTGAGCATGATGATTTCATTCCTTTGGTGAGTGGTATTTGGAATAATACTATTAGGAGAGGGAAGGAGAGCTATATTTTGAAAGAAAAATTGTTGGCGGTGAAATCAAAATTGAAGAGTTGGAATAAAGATGTTTTCGGGATGCTTGACTTGAATGTGGAAAAAGCGGTGGGTGATCTCAACTCGTTGGATTTGGTGGTTGCGGATTTAGCGGAGGATGGCATGGTTGATTCTTTGAGGAGAAATAGAGAGGTGGCTACGAAAGAGGTGTGGAATACAATGCTTTTACGAGATAACTTTTTGCGCCAAAAAGCTAGGTGTAATTGGATTCGTCTTGGGGATACTAATTCCAAATTTTTTCATTCCGTTATGAAAGGGAGATTTAGGAGAAATAATATTGCTTCTTTGATTACTTCAAGAGGTCGGTTGGAAGGTGTGGAGGATATTAAAAGTGAGATCTTTAATCATTTTAAAAGCCGTTTTACGGAACCGATGGAGGATAGACCGACCTTGGATGGGCTTAATTTTAATGTTCTTAGTGTGGAAGATAGAGATTTGTTGGAAGCTCCATTTCAAGTGGATGAAATTAAAGAGATTGTGTGGTTAAGTGATTGTGATAAGAGTCCGGGTCCGGACGGTTTTCCGCTTGGTTTTTTGAAAAAGTGTTGGAATTTTGTGAAGGATGACGTGGTTAATTTTGTTCAAGAGTTTTATGTGCGTGGTGTTCTTCCTCGATCCGCGACGGCATCCTTTCTTGCTCTTATTCCTAAAGTTGATTGTCCGATAAGCATTGATGAGTATCGTCCTATTTGTTTAGTGGGTTGCTTATATCGGTTAATATCAAAAATTCTTGCGGCGAGGTTGAGATTGGTGATCGGTAAACTTGTGTCGCCTTTTCAAACGGCTTTCATTGAAGGGAGACAATTATTTGATGGGGTGGTGGTGCTTAATGAGATTTTAGATTTTGCGAAAAGGAAGCGTAGGAAATGTATTGTGTTGAAGGTTGATTTTGAGAAAGCTTGTGATTGTGTTTCATGGGGTTTTCTTAAATTTATGCTTAGAAAAATGGGTTTTGGTGAGTTATGGATGAAGTGGATGGAAGGTACGGTTTTTTCTAGTTCAGTATCAATTTTAGTTAATGGTAGCCCAACTTTGGAATTTAAAACATCTAGAGGGTTGCGTCAAGGAGACCCTCTTTCGCCTTTTCTTTTTCTGTTGGTGGGAGAAGGTCTTGCGAGAATGATGAGGAAAGCGGTTTCGTTGGGATTGTTCAAAGGTTTTGTGGTTTCGGAGGATATTCATTTTGAGATGCTCCAATTTGCAGATGATACGGTTTTAGTGTGTGATGGATCTAAGGAAAACTTATGGTGTATTAAAACTTTATTGAGGGGTTTTGAATTGGTGTCGGGGTTGTGTATTAATTTAAAGAAAAGTAAGTTGTATGGTGTGCATGTGGAGGATTTTATTTTGGAATCGGCGTCTTCTTTTTTGGCTTGTAATTTGGAAAAGATACCTTTTACTTTTCTCGGTATTCTAATTGGAGGTAATCATAGACGTAGACTTTTTTGGTCTATGATGATTGCAAAGTTGAAGAAGAGTTTGAGTGGTTGGCGAGGGAAACATCTATCTCTTGGAGGTAAGGTTACTTTACTTAATTCGGTGATAAACAATCTGCCTATCTTTTTACTTTCTTTCTTTAAGGCTCCTAAGTGTGTTTTGGAGGATATTATCAAAATCCAAAGGAATTTCTTGTGGGGGGATGGTGGTGGAAGTAGAAAAATGTGTTGGGTTAGTTGGGATAAAATTTGTCTTAGAACGGAGGAAGGAGGTTTAGGTGTTAAGAATGTGGAGTGGTTTAATTTGTCTTTGATGAGTAAATGGGGTTGGCGTTTTCTTAATGATAAGCATGCGATTTGGTTTAAATTACTTCAATTTAGATATGATAGTGGATTGCAATCTCTTTGTGATGTGGTGTCGAAGCCGGCTCTATCTAATTATTCCCTTTGGTGGAGAGATATCCGGTTGGTTTGTGGAACTCCTTTTGGCGGTCATGATTGGTTTTGTGATTCAATTTCTTGTAAATTGGGAAGAGGCAATTCTATTCTTTTTTGGAAGCATTGTTGGTTGGGAAATATTCCTCTTAAGCTTCTTTTTCCTCGTTTATTTGAGGTATGTTCCTTTCCTAATGCTCTTGTGATTAATTGTGGTTTATGGGAGAATGTGGGTTGGAGTTGGAAGGTGGGTGTGGATTCTACCTTATTAGTAGGTGAATTATTGGAGGATTGGAAGGAGTTAATAGAGATCTTAAAGGATGTAAAACCGAGTATGAATGAGGTAGATAAATTAATTTGGTGGAGAGATGTGGGGGGGGTTTTCGGTTAGGAATGCATTTAAACGATTGTATACTTTGAATGCGGTTAATCATATTGGTAGTGATTTTAGACTTTGTGAACTTAAAAGATTATGGAAAGCTACTATTCCGTGTAAAGTCAAGTTGTTTGGGTGGAGATGGATCTTGGGAGCCTTACCGACGAGAAATGAACTTTGGCAAAGAGGTGTGATTTTAGGTGTGGAGGGTTCTTTTTGTCCCTTATGTGAGTTAGAAGAGGAATTTGTTGGCCATCTATTTCTTAAGTGTTGTAAAGTTAAAACCATTTGGAAGGAAGTGTTCTCGTGGTTTGGAGTGGATTTTGATGATTTGTTGGAAATTTCGGATATTGATACTATTGTTACCGGAGAAGATGTGCTTTTATTTCTATCAAATTCTTTGGATGGAAGAGTGAAGTCGTCTTTGTTCGCTTTTATTTGGTCTTTGGTTTGTTGGAGCATTTGGAATGCTAGAAATAATTTGGTTTTTAAACATTCCATTTGGAATGTGGTAGAGATTTTATTGATTATTAAATCAATTGGGTGGGATTGGTTTTCTATATTGTCTAAAGGGAGTATAGATATTAATAGAGAATTATGGTTTGTTAATCCTTCTTATTTCATTGGATTGTAACTTTTATCCCTTTGTATTGGGTTGCACCCCTTGTGCGTATTAATACAAGTGCTTATCAAAAAAAAAAATTATCATCCAACAAAAATATGCATGGCTTCAACGTTCTCATATAAAGTTGCATTACAGGGCCAATAAAAAGTTAAAGTAGGCACATACCTAATGGACTACCTTTTCACAAAGTTTAATTATCACATAGCCAATTAAATATCATAGCAGGCATACACAGCAAACTGAATAACAAGATTATGGGAATTCTTTTTTGAGTAACAACATAGTTAGTTTTCACCTCATGCAATTAACATATGAATTGAAATTGAGGCGCAAATTAGTTTTAGCGGGATTTTACAATGACCACCGTTGTACTTATCAAAAAGTTATAGTGTGCGTGCTCCTCTTACAAAGATAGGAGATTCATAGACATTAATAGGTATATTACGTTGTATGATGTTCACAATAACGAGAAGTCATGTACAATGGTATTTTGTGGTGATTTTAAGAATCCTGCTCACGTAAGATGTGATCACAATGAGTTTTGATTTGTCCTCTCCTTTTAGGGGAGGAGTATATACCGAGACCTGGAAATGGTCAACGTCCACCCAATTAATGACTCTGACTTCTCTCTGGCTTGAAAAATATTTTATTCCACGTTTCTCATGACTCAATGATAGGGAAAGCCAAAAGAGAGGTGATATCCTTGAATAACATATGATCTTCATCTTTTCTATGCCGTCCTACTGTTTTCGTCATTGATGAGTCGTTTTACAAATATAGCACTACACTTTGATATTTTTATTCTAATTAAAAAATATAATTAATATTGTATGAAAAAATTTATGAATTATTTTATAAAAAATAATGATAAGAACAATATACAAAACAAAATTAAAATTTAAAACAAAAATTTTGTAAAATTATTTTCATAAAATATTATTTTAAACATTTCCCGTTTGACTCAACTATTTAGTCAATATTAGACTCTTAAAATTTTATATTTCTTATATTTTTCGACAAGAGAGTGTTTTAGTATTGTTGACTATCAATTCCTCTTTCTTATTGATTTTGGTCAAAGTTTTGGGGACGCATATGCCCTTACTTGTACACAACAAGTTAGGACGTCTGAATTATTGTTTCCTTAATGTTTAATAGAGTTTCGGTCTAATCCTCATATTTTGTATTTTTCGGTTCCTTTTTAATATAATAGTTTTTTTATAAAAAAATATTAATTTTTTTTATATTATTGGATATTAAAATTAGTTTTTCTAATTTATAAATGATTAATTTAAAATAAATTTAAAAAATATTATAAAACTATTTTAAAAACAAAAACAAAATAATTATTTTTTATTTATAATAAATGAGCTCTAATATTTATAAAATAAGATAAGTTTTATAATTATATTTTTTTAAAAAATCAAACTTTGTCGCCCTTACATAATTAATGCTACTTCACGGTACTCTAAAATAAAATATAGTTGACTTAGGAGATATTTTAAATGTTGTTATGCTTTTGTAAAAGAACCAAACTATGTTGCCCGTTCTCAGTATGAAAAACAAAAGAAAAACCAATATTATTCAAAATTCCAAATATTTCGTCAGATATTATATTCAACTAAAAAGTCATATAAAACATACCATAAAGAAAGTCATAATTAGAATCACAAGATAAAGAAAAATATTTGAGTAAACAGTCAACTTGATGTTTGAATATGTGAAATACTATTAATTTAATTCATTAAATTTCAATGACTTAAATGAATTTTTCTCATTCTATTTATATAAAAAAAAAGTTATGATCACTATATTAAATATCTCTTTAGGGATGACAATTTAATTTAATGAATTTCAGTAAAAATTATTCATAACGAATATAATAAAAATTTATAAAATAGATATGAAAATAAACACGAATAATTAATCACAAAAGAAACCGATAAGACTCTTAATGAATGGCAATTGGATACATTAAGAGAAAATTCATCCAATCCATCCAATCCATCCATTATATAAAAAATTAAGTTAATGGATTGATCCAATCCATCCATTTATAAACATGGATTGATCTAATCCATCCAACACATTTTAATGATCCAATAGATTTTTTTATCTAATTTTAAAAAAATATTTTTTTTCAAATATTATTTTTTTTATATAAAAAATAAAAAATAATTTTTTTTCAAAAAAAATCAATTTTTTTTCGAATTTTTTTTTTTTTGAAAATACAAAAAATCGATTTTTTCCAAAAAATTTTTTAAAAAAAAATCTTATTTTTAAATTAGAAAACTGATATTGTTTTTTTACGAATATAAAAAAATTTATTTTTAAATTATTTTTTTTACGAATATAAAAAAAAAATTAAATTATTTTTTTCAAAAATACAAAAAAATATTTTTTTTTGAAAAAAAAATAATTTTTCTCAAAAAAAAAAACTGATATTGTTTTATTAAAAAAAAGTAAAAAACTTTTTAAAAAAAATAAATTTCAAAGAAAAATTAAAATTTTAAAGGAAAAAAAATGGATGGATGCCACTAAAAATATGATAATTGATGGATTGAATGGATTTTTATTCTTAATGGATGAATTGGATTGGATATTTTTAAAAAACTTTTAGTGGATTGTTAATGAATAATGGATTGTTTTGATCCGTCCATTAACGATCCAATCCATATCCATCCAATCCATCCATTTTGTCACCCCTAGATAAGAGAATGAATTTTCATGTCCACGCAATATATATATATATATATATATATATATATATATATATATATATATATATATATATATATATATATATATATATATATATATATAATTTATCAATTTTATTAAATATACCACTGTTAAATTTATATACATTTTAATATAATTTTTTATTTATATCTTAACTCAATATCATCGTTGAATTTTGTATTATTAAAATTTTAAAATAACATAATATATTATTTTTTTATTATAAATGAAGGTAAATTTATATGGATATTAGTATTTTATAGGATACAGATACAAATAAAAATATTGATATCCATGTAGGTGTAGATTTAGATATATAATTGTTTTTAAATTAAAGAAATGGAGACGATACTCTAATATCTTGTTCAAACTCTCCGTTTATTGTCATTTCTAAATCAATATTTTTAACTTCACTCTTTCTTTTTTGTCTTTCAATTTATTTGACCCAAAATTTATTATGATAACACAAACAAAATTGTCACTAAATTATGACGTTAATATTAAATTTGTTCATCTAAATAATAACATATACGTAATATATGACATGAATATTAAAATTATTCACTTAAACACTACTAAGTCATTAAACAATCCTAAAACAGAACGAACAACTCAAACTCGTGAAAAAATAAAATTAAAGACTGAAAATATAAATTTGAAAATGAAATTAAAAAAATTTATTTAGATAAAAAAAGGATAATCATAAATACATTAAAGTCAATTAAAAAATATGCACTCATAAATATATTTATAATTTTGACATATTCGAAAATGATGATGATGAAGTGCACATTAAAGAATCAAAATAACTTTTCAGTCATAAATCTTTATGTCATTTAAATTTTATGCATATTTTTATCTCATTATCATATGATCTATTTAAAAAACAAATTTATCACGTGTAATATATTTTAATTATTAACTCAAATATTAACTTTTAAAATATAATTATATTAATATATATATATATATATATATATATATATATATATATATATATATATATATATATATATATATATATATATATATATATATATATATATATATATATATATATATATATATATATATATATGAGATTAATTACTATACACTATCAGTGTAAAAAGTTTTACACCGTCGGTTCATCACCATCACCCGTTTGTATTACTTTATAGATTTTTAAAATAAAAGTCAAACTTCTTTTAATATCCAACGTCTATAATTAAGTGATGGTGTAAAACCCTTGTACACTGACAGTGTATTTCAATTAATCTCTCTCTCTCTCTCTCTCTATATATATATATATATATATATATATATATATATATATATATATATTAGATTTGTAGAAGGACGCTGGGTTCAACAATTATAAATAATGTCTTTATCATTTTTTTTTAGAAGAACCTTAAGAATGTAATACTAAAGATAATAGAAAATAAATGGCAATTTTAAGAAAAACTTTTAGAGACAGTAATAGAAATTTCTATATGATTGAGGGATTTGTTAAGGATGGCTACAAAAGATGGGGTTCTGCAGAATTTCTTTTCTAAAAATATTTTGTGCAGGTTGAAGAATGGAAGCGATATCTCCCTTTGGAACAGTAAATGGGTTGTGAGTCAATCATTGAAGGAAGCTTTTCTGGAAGCTTTTGCAAGAGCGATGGACAAGGGTGGTAACATTGATGATGCGAGTTCTTGGTTAAATGGAGAATGGTTATGAAAGACTTTGTACAACAGTGACATTTCGGAAACAGATACAGACACTCAGGTGGATGAAACCAGTATGATTCTAGTTGACCTTGAGCCATTGCAGGACGAAAAAGATGATTATATATGGCTTACTGACAAATCGGAAGGTTCCACTGTTAATTCTTGCTACTCTAAGACGATTCCTTGTTCGACGGAGCACTCCACATAATTGTTGGTAGTTTTTTCAATCATTTGGAAGATGAAGGTTCCATCAAAAATTCAAAATTTTGGATGGAGAGTGCTTCTTGATCGATTATCAACTAGAGATCAATTAATCAAAAGAGGTATTCTTCATGGAGAAGATTATCAACTTCTGTTTTCAGGATGAAGAAAATTCAAGACATTTGTTCTATTTTTGCAAGATAACAAAGAGGATTTGGGAGACGGTGAGGAAGTGGGCGGGTTTTCCTTTTGGAACAGATTTGAGTGGAGTTTTTTCTCTTTTGCTACTCTACAATCAAGTGAAGAATTAGACTAGTAGGAACACTTTACTTATTATTTGGATAGCAATAATTTGAAATATTTGGTTGATGGGAAACTCCATTTTATTCAAAGATGGAATGTTTAGATTTAAGGAATGTTTTTCATCCATTAAATTTATGGCTTGGAAATGGATGGGATTGGGTGGAAATTCTACTTTGTGGTGTAATTTTATGACTGACACTTTGTGGTGTAATTTTATGACTGACACAACTATCATTTGGTTTGTCTTAGAATGAATGTTTAGTGCTTTTCTTTTGTGGAGGTGTTGAGTATCTCTTGTACTCTTGTTTTCTCTTTTATAAATCTCATTGTTTATAAAAAAATAGAAATTTATATGATTGCGTTCTTGGAATTTGAAAAACCTTTAAAGATATCTAAAGAGATTGAGAAACACTTCTAAATATTTTAGAATTGTGTGATTCATATATGAAAAGTTAAAGAGGTTGAGAAACATGTTACAAGATGCATTTTCTTATAATACAAGTAACATAGTAGAAGAACAACTTGACATGAATACATAACCACCATAACTAACTTTTAGTTATGAAAATTGGGAGTTAGTTAAGATATTATAATCCTATAGGTGATTATGTAATGTACCTAACATATACTTTACTTGTTCTATAAGTAATACTTGTAATCTCCATATTCAATCGATAAAGTTAGATGAATTTCACTAAATATACTTGTTCATAATATGGTATCAGATAGAATAATCTAGCTTCATTCTACTTTGCCTCATTCTTCAAGAACACTTTCTTGATTTGTTTCTTCATTGTTATTAACTTCTTGTTTCGTTAATTCATCATCTGTTTCATCCCATCATTGTATTCATATCAGTTTTTGGTTTATTTCAACATTCTTCTCAATTTTGCAGTTTTTCTTTCATACAAATTCTTGTTTTGTGTTCATCATTTTTGATCCATTGTTTCTATACAAATCATGCCTCCACGCGTTGCTCCACTAGACCAACAAACTGACAATGAATCACATTACTATATTTATCCCAACGAAGGTCCCAATTTTGTTTGCATTTCGCCAAAGCTTAATGGATCCAAATTATCATGCATTGAGAAAATCCACGCAGCGAGCTTTAGGTGCAAAGAACAAGTTTTAGTTCATCGGTGACGCATTTGATATTCCTCCTAACCACAACCTCAATTGCATGAAATGGGAAAGGTGCAATTACTTAATTCATTCTTGGTTGCTAGGTTTGGTTTCTGAGCAAATTGCTCTACCATCGTATTTCATGTCAATGCCATCGATGTAAGGACTGACCTGTAAGAACGATTTTCCAAAGTTGACCACATTCGTATTTTTGATCTTTGATCTTCAATAAGCAATTTGAAGCAAGTATCTAAGTCTGTTATGGATTACTTCATTGGGTTAAGAGGTTTAGGGGAAAAACTCAATGAACATCGTCCATTTTCTGTATATTCATGTATTCATCAGTGCAAATGCTTAGCCATGCATAATGTTTGTGCTTAACAACATGAAGATCAAGTTATGCAATTTTTAACTGGTTACAATGATCAATACTCAGTTGTGAAAACTCAAGTCTTGTTGACGGAACCTTTACCATCAATCAACAAAGTTTACTCATTAGTAGTGCAAGAGGAGAGTGTCAACATCACTGAAGAAGATATCTCATCATTGGTCATTGCAGCTCAAAGATTGATCATAAAGGTAAGCCATAACACTTCAAGAATCCTCCTATACAATATACATTTTGTAATAGGAGTGGTCACACTATAGATCTCAGGTTAATGCCTCCAACAGTCAAAATTGTGATCTTGCTCAACCAATGGATGCTTATGCAGTTACTTCTCATGCAAGTAACAACTCTACTTTTTCTTAAGAACAATATGACCAATTAATTGGCTTGCTCCAACAAGTTAATTTTCTACCTTCAGCAAATCCTTGTAATACTGTTACAGTTTCCTCCATAACTCATGATAATCCATCGATTGCTACCTCTTCATGTATTATCTACACAACTAAAAAAGTGTTACCTCATAATCAATTTTGGATCCTTGATTTTGGTGCTAATGACCATGTATGCTCTTTGTTTCATTTCTTTACTTCAATTTATGATATCAAACCTCTTAACACCCTTTTGACAAATGGTCATTCTATATGTGTCAAACAAGCTGGAAACATTCATTTTTCCTCCACCTTTTATTTGCACAATGTTTTGTATTTTGATGAGTTCCATTTTAAATTTGATATCCATATTCAGACTTTGTAAATCCATGAAATGTAAAATTGATTTTTCTATCAATAAATTGTGTCATACAGTATTTGAGCACGATGAATATGATTGGTTTGGGTAAGAAAATTGGATGAGTATATAGATTGCAAATGGATGTTTATTCCCTTGTTGATGACACAAGACCACATCCCTCTATTTCTATCAGCATTAACACCATATTACCTAGTAGTGCTTTATGGAATTTTAGACTAGGTCATTTTTCAAATAAAAATCTTAGCCATATGACTTTGTTGTATCCATCTATTTATTTTTATAATAAAGCTACTTGTGATATTTTCCACCTAGCTAGACAATATAAACTTTCAATTGTCATAGTTCTAGCACTACTAATTTAAAGTTTGAAATGCTCCATCTAGATATATAGCGACCTTTGTTTATACCTTCAGTCCACAATCACAAATACTTCCTAACAATCCTTGATGACTATACAAGATATGTGTGGATTTTTCTTTTGAAAATCGAAGTTGAAGTATCTACAAAAGTGAAACAGTTCATCACCATGATCCAAAACCAATTCCACATTACACCTAAAATCATAAGAACCGATAATGGCCCCAAGTTTTTGTTACAATTCTTTTATGATTCCATAGGAATCAATCATCAAAGGTCTTGTGTTGAAACCCCTCAACAGAATGGGAGGGTAGAGAGAAAACACTAACATTTACTTAATGTTGGAAGGGCCTTACTCTACCAAGCCAAACTACCAAAACAATATTGGTCCTATGCACTCCTTTATGACACATTTATCATCTATAGGATCCCCAGAGCTACTTTAAACAACCATTCCCCATATCAGGCATTCCAAGACAAAATTCTTGAGATTGAATCATCCAAGGTCTTTGGATCACTTTGTTATGCTTCCACACTTAGTGTCCATAGAAAAAAAACTTGACCCTAAATCAAGAATATCCATATTCTTGGGTTATACCAATGGCATGAAGGGTTACACTCTACTAGACCTTAACACCAAAGAAACGTTTTTCTAAATAAATTTGTCATTTGATGATCATATTTTACCTTACACCATATAAACACCTCAAGTTTAACACCCTAAACCCCGAGACTTATTTAAACGACAATTTAAGGTGTCACAAACGACAACCCTTTGAAACATATCAAATCTTTTGAAACTACACAACGAAAAAACATTTCATAACAACTTCATAAATAAGTTATAAAATCCAAAACAACAAAAATAACATCAACTTCAAAGCAGAATAACTCCTGTCCCCGATGTTACAAGATTAGAGTACTAAAAACTATTAATGTATTATAAAGCGGATAAAGAAAAGTGAAGAGTAGCTCCAACAAGCCATCTTCCAATGCATAACAATAATTATCACTCATGAGTATTCGCAAGATGCCCATGGTGGACAACATAAAGAAAAGAGGGGTGAGAAACAAGATTCAATATAAATAGTGTAAAAAATGCTAAGGTAGATGACATACAACAACATACACATTCAATATACAATCAACAACACCATAGTCTCACACCCATTCAAAACAACATACACATTCATCAGGTATACTCACTATTTACAACAATTCATTAACTACATCAAGTATTCTCAACCAATCGACAACATCATGAACAATCAATTACATATACAAATATGTATGCAATGTACTCCAACACCATGACTCTATAATGAATGTGGTACCATTCATAGACAACACATGTCCATCAAACTCCCAAATCCCCATCATAGGACTAGAGCACACCAAAAGTCGTTACTATCATCATAAGTAACACTTCACTAATTCCTCGTTGGAATTAGCTACTCGCTCCTAAATCAACACCATCGAACCATAGCACACCAAATCATTATTATCACCATAAACAACTCTTTACCAATTCCCATCTGGAACCAGCTACTCGCTCTTGAATCTATACCATCGGACCATAGCATACCAAAACTAGAATGAAGCTCATACACCATGATGCATGACTCCCAACAACATGCATTTACACCAAAAGAATCACCAAAATTATCACCATGCATTCATCACCATTATGCACAACATCATTCACCATACACAATAATTAGTCAATGTTACGATAATTAGCAAGTAACACCAAACAACAACAACTCAACAAATGCATATTCACAAGCATTCAACCATGTTAATTCACTATAACATCAACACATCATTAGGTAAACACAATGGTTCGCTAACCGATCATACATGTCATCACATCCATCCTTACAGTAGACACATTACAACAACTCAATTATTTCACCAAAAACTACCATGAGGTATCTCTGTGCGTTAGCTTCCAAACACTTCAAACGACATCTCATTTGGACCTACGGAATAAAAGTTACAGCCGAAATCGTCGGACAATACAATAAAAAGCAAAACATAATTTTTCACAAGTTGGCCTATGACAATCGACTTCCATATGGTGACAATCGATTGTCATCAAACATGGTTAGCTACTGACTTAAAAAAATGTTTCCATGCAGCATAATCGATTCTTTTTTTCCTACAATCGATTTACATTTATTTAGTTTTCAAAAATACACTGATGCAATCGATTGCACTATAATGACAATCGGTTGCCATCCTCAATTTTTACAAAAATACACTAATGCAATCGATTTCACTATAATGACAATCGATTGTCATCCTCAATTTTTCCAAATTTACACTAGTGCAATCGATTGTCATAGGGTGACAATCGATTATCACTGCAACTTTTTCCAAAAACCCAATTTTCAGTATTCGTTTTTCATCTCCTTCATATCTAAACCTTCATACATGACCCCTACCAAATTTTCACCAAAATCAATCAACTCAAACACGACTTAAGAAATGAAATCATGGTATCACAAACATCACATTATAACACTTATATTCATCATGACTCATAGCAATTCATCAACAATTTCATCAACAATCATGTACGCAATTCAAGCACTCATACATTCACCAATGGCAGAATTTTATACATGTATAATCATGATAATTCAAATATAATTTTAGTCATAGAATCACATGTATAAACACAATTAAGCATCAAATTCTATATTTCTAACACAACAACAATTCATCAAAGCAAATCATGAAACCCTAATGAGAGCAAGGAACTCTCTTTTCTACCCCATCATGCAACACACACATATTGAGAGCCCTTTCTCCCCTCTTAATTTAGATTAGGGAAAAATATTACCGTAGGAAGGTAGAGGGTGGCAAATGGAGAAGCTTTTGTGAATGTGGTTGGAGATTTGATGGAGTTTTGAGGGAAAAGGTTTAAGCTTTTTGTGAAGAAAAATGGAGGCTCTTAGGTGTTCTTGAGAGAAAGAGAGATGAAGGTGATAGAATAGGTAAGAGAAAGGGTTTATGAGGAGTGAATGAGTGATAAAAGGTAGTTAGTGGGTGTAATTGGAGGTGGGACCCATGTCCAAACGGTCAAAATTTCAAAAAAAAATTGAAAACACGCTTGCTGACACGGCCGTGTCAGCTGACACGGGCGACCGTGTCAATGCTCTGCCTCGCTCTCCCCTGTTTTTTTTCACACTGCTTCAGCAGGGGCTGACACGGGCGACCGTGTCAGACCCCGGGAAAATTTTTCTTCTCATTTCTTCCTGACACGGGCACCCGTGTCAGGCCCCTGTTTTCCCTTTTTTCATTCTTCGTTTCAAGCTTCGTAACTGGGCTTCTACTTCCGATTTTCCACAGACTTTTTGCACATGAACTTTTGGATCCTCTAGCAAACATTGTTCAAACCTACAAGTCAATAACACACAACAAAACAAAGAAAATAATTAGACATAAAAGCGTGGGTTGCCTCCCACGTAACGCCTCGTTTAACATCGCCTGGCTCGACGGTTGTTCATCTTATCAGACAAGATGAACAACATCAATTTGACAAACTTCTCGCTCCATATTGTAAGGTTTTAATCTTTGGCCATTCACTTTAAAAATGTCCCCATTGGATTGATTTTTTATTTCAATTGCTCCATGGGGATATACCTTGTGTACCATAAACGGTCCCGACCATTTTGATCTCAGCTTTCCCGAGAACAACTTCATCCTCGAATTAAACAATAACACCATTTGTCCGTCCTAAAATTCCTTCTTTTGGATCCTTCTATCATGCCATTTTTTTGTTTGATCTTTGTAAATTTTGGCATTTTCATATGCTCGGTTCCTAAATTCTTCTAACTCATGGAGTTGAAGAATTCGGGACTCTCCCGCTTTCGAAAGATCCAAATTAAGGAATTTTGAAGCCCACAAAGCCTTGTGTTCAAGTTCTAAGGGTAAGTGACAGGCCTTATGTTAGATACCCAAAAGTGCTTATTTGAGCTATCAAATATGGGTATCTTTCACTCCATTTCCTTGCTAAAGTGTTTGAAACCACCTTTGTTTTAGATGAAATGTAATACAATGATAAACGATCTTGGTACCTTTGATTTGTGTGTTATTGTGCAGGAAGTAGGCATGAAATAATAGAAAATGAAGACACAAGAAATTTGGCAAAGGGATCAAATAAAATAAGCATTCATCAGCTTGCTCGCTAGGCGAGGGCTGTGGCGAAGGACTCGCTAGGCGAGCGTCCAGCGAGAGCCCAGCGAAAAGCTCCAGTATTTTACAGTGGCAAACATCACCACACTCGCTAGGCGAGCTTCCAGCGAGGTGTGTGGCGAACACGTCCACACTTGGTGAAAAGCGCAGCCAGCACTCACTCGCTAGGCGAGCCTTTAGCGAGTTCCCAGCGAGCATTCCAGTAGCAAAACCTCTCAAGCTCGCTGGAGCGAAGGTTGAAGCGTGACCTTCGCCTAGCGAAGGTTTTGTTCGCTCAGCGAACATGACAGTCTGGCAATGGTTGTTTCTCTGGGTGCAGGTGCCTCAGGTGCCTCATTTAGGGGCTCGCTAGGCGAGCCAGTCTACTCGCCTAGCGAGCATGACAGCTCAGTAGCAGCTCTATAAGTAGCAATGGCTACTTTTTGGAGCCATACCTTACCTTCCATACTTTTGTACTTTTTTAGATATTTTCCAGCATTGCTCTAAGGATCTTTTGTGACCTAGAAACCATTTCTCTTCATCTCTTAACAATCTTTCACAAAAAGAAGGTGGATTCCCATCCAATCTCGATTATTCGACTCGGATGTTGATCAACCTTCTTCCGAAACTTGTTGAACAAGCTACCATGAAAATGAGTAGCTAAGTCCTTCATTTTGTCAAGGTTATATGTAGATGATCATTAGCTTTGTGTGTAAATGTAAGGATCTTCATTTGTAAACTCTTTAATGGTGAATATATGGTGAAAACTTTGTTCTTATTGAAAACTCTTTGTGTTGGTTTATGATCGAGAGATGTTTACCAACTCTTAACCTAGGTTTTCATCCAATCTTGTTTGTTAGCTAGAGATAGTAATGAATGATTTTGTTCACCATAAGGTTGAACCAAAAAGTTATCATTTTGATAGATTGTGTTAGAGATAAACAATGGATCAAAATGGGAAAACTCACAATGTGTGTTAGAGATAAACACATTGGGAGGACTTTGTGAAATAGTTTATCATCTAAAGGAGTTTATAATTTTTGTTGATCGAACATATACATGCAAAGTGATCGTCGAACCCTAACTTTGGCAATATTTCTCAAATATTCAAACCAAAACTTTTACCGCATTTTATTACACTTTTATGCAAGATACCGTGACAAACACCAAAACCCCATTGTTACCTTAAGCTAAGAATTGAAACAACTGTCGAAAGGCGGTGATATCTCACAATCCCTGTGGATACGATAACAAAAACCCGACACTTAAAATTACATTCAACAAAATGGCGCCGTTGCCGGGGATTGTGAATTGATATTGCGAGCATCGCAATGGTTGCTTAATTTTTAGCTTTCGAATTTTTGACTTGTGCTTGTAATTTGTTTGGTTTAGTGTGCAGCTTACGTTTTATGCGAGGGCAAATCCCTGTGGACGAACTTCTTTTTGATCCCGAGATCGAGAGAACTGCAAGGAGGCTTAATAGCAAAACGAGACGAAGGAGGCAACAGGCTAGACAACGTCAAGAACAAGGAGAAAGTTCTTCTACCACACATCCACCACCGTTCATACCTACCATGGAACCACCACCACCGCCCATTTCCACTCCATGCATAAACAGTCCAAGGAACACTGCTCAGTTTGCCAACCACACTATTATAAAGAGGCTTGGCAACATTGAAATTAAGTCCATCCGAATGACGTTGCAATTGGCAGATAAGTCGACTACCCATCCTCATGGCGTAGCCCAAGATGTTTTGGTTAAAGTCGACAAATTCTTTTTCCCGGTCGATTTTATTGTTATTGATATGGAAGAAGATGATGATGCTCCGCTCATCCTGGGCCGACCGTTCATGAAAACCGCGCGAATGATGATAGACGTTGATGACGGTTTGATGAAGGTGAGAGTCCAAAATGAGGAAGTTACTTTCGATCTATTCGAAGCAATGAAGCATTCAAAAGATAGAAATGATAGCTTTCGCATCGATGTGATCGAAGAGGCAATTTTGGAGGTTTCTAAGCATATTCATGAGATATCTCCTATGGAGTTAGCTCTTGATGACTCATTGGAAGTTTTCACAGTTGAAGAAGAGCAAGCTCTTGAGGAATGCTTAAGGGAACTTGATGGTTTAGACGAACTACAACCGTGGGAAGTTGAGGAGGAAGACTTGAAGAAGGAGGTTAATGACGAAAAAGCGCCTATTGAATTGAAAATATTACCTTCTACTTTGAAGTATGTATTCCTAGATGAGACCTAAGCAAAGTCGGTCATCATAAGCAACCTTTTGTCAAATGATGAAGAAGCCCGCTTGATCAATGTGCTAAAAAAAATCAAGAAGCCATGGGTTGGACTCTCTCCGATCTAAAAGGAATTAGCCCTTCCTATTGCATGCACAAGATCTTGATGGAAGAGCGGTAGCTCAACCACAACGCCGCTTAAATCCTACCATGAAGGAGGTTGTTCGAAAGGAAGTTGTAAAGTTGTTGGATGCGGGAATGATTTACCCGATCTCGGATAGTCCATGGGTTAGTCCTGTGCATGTGGTTCCGAAGAAAGGTGGAATTACCGTGATCCGAAATGATAAGGATGAATTGATCCCTATTAAAGTTGCAACGGGGTGGCGAATGTGTATTGATTATCGGCAGTTGAATACCGCAACTCGAAAGGATCATTTTCCACTCCCGTTCATGGATCAAATGCTCGAAAGACTCTCGGGGCAACAATATTATTGTTTCTTGGATGGCTATTCCGGGTATAACCAAATTGCGGTTGACCCGGCCGATCATGAAAAAACGGCTTTCACATGTCCGTTTGGAGTTTTCGCATACCGAAAAATGCCCTTTGGGTTGTGCAATGCACCGACGACTTTCCAACGATGTGTGCAAGCCATTTTTGCCGACCTTATTGAGAAAACAATGGAAGTCTTCATGGATGACTTCTCGGTATTTGGTGGATCCTTTAGTCTATGCTTGGCAAACTTGAAAATGGTGCTCGAAAGATGTGTGAAGACCAACCTGGTGCTTAATTGGGAGAAGTGTCACTTCATGGTGACCGAGGGGATCGTGCTTGGCCATAAAGTCTCTTCAAGAGGGCTTGAAGTTGATCGTGCTAAGGTTGAAGTGATTGAAAAGTTACCTCCTCCGGTGAATGTGAAGGGAATCCGAAGCTTTTTGGGGCACGCCGGGTTCTATCGGCGCTTTATCAAAGACTTCTCAAAGGTGGCTAAGCCTTTGAGTAATTTGCTAGCTAAGGACCAGGTATTTCTCTTAACCGATGAATGTTTGCAAGCTTTTGAAACTTTGAAAGAAAAATTGGTTACCGCTCCAATTATAGTCGCTCCAAATTGGAATTTAAATTTTGAGCTAATGTGTGATGCAAGCGACTATGCAATTGGAGCGGTACTTGGCCAAAGAAAAGAGAAAAATTTTCATGCGATACATTACGCAAGTAAAGTTCTTAATGAGGCTCAAATTAACTATGCCACAACTGAAAAAGAATTACTTGCGATAGTGTATGCGCTTGAAAAGTTTAGATCTTATCTTATAGGGTCTAAAGTCGTAGTGTATACCGATCACACGGCGATTAAATATTTGCTCACCAAACCGGATTCGAAGCAAAGGCTCATCCGTTGGATCCTCTTGTTGCAAGAATTTGATGTTGAAATCAAAGACAAGAAGGGATCGGAAAATTTGGTGGCGGATCATTTATCCCGCTTAGTGAATGTGGAGGTTACCGCGTCAGAGAAGGAAATCCGGGAAGAATTTCCTGATGAAAAACTGTTCAAAGTTCAAGTTAGGCCGTGGTTTGCAGACTTTGCGAACCACAAGGCTAGTGGTTTTGTGCCTCCCGACCTAACTTCGAACCAAAAAAGGAAGTTTCTTTCGGATGCCAAGTATTACGTATGGGATGACCCGTACTTGTTTAAGTTGGGTAGTGATAACCTTTTAAGGAGATGTGTTACTGGCGATGAAGCGCAGAGCATCCTTTGGCATTGTCACAACTCGCCTTACGGCAGACACTATAATGGGGTGAGAACGGCCACTAAAATCCTTCAGTCAGGATTTTATTGGCCCACTATTTTCAAAGACGCACATACCCATGCACAAAGTTGTGATAGTTGCCAGAGAAGCGGTGGGATTGGTAAGAGAGACGAGATGCCTCTCCAAAACATCCAAGAGGTCGAAGTATTTGATTGTTGGGGCATTGATTTTGTAGGACCATTCCCACCCTCTTATGGTAACGAGTATATGCTTGTCGCAGTTGATTACGTTTCTAAGTGGGTTGAGGCGATTGTCTCACCTCGGGCGGATGCGAAAACGGTGATAATTTTTTTGAAGAAAAACATATTTTCCCGTTTCGGAACCCCCCGAGTGTTGATAAGTGACGGAGGGTCACACTTTTGTAATGCACCGTTGGAAAGCATTTTAAAACATTACGGTGTATCACACAGAGTGGCAACTCCGTATCACCCACAGGCTAATGGGCAAGCTGAGGTCTCTAATCGTGAGATTAAGAGAATCCTCGAAAAAACTGTGTCAAATTCGAAAAAAGAGTGGTCACAAAAATTGGATGAAGCGTTATGGGCATACCGTACCGCCTTTAAAGCTCCAATTGGCCTAACTCCTTTTCAATTGGTGTTTCGTAAAACTTGCCATTTGCCGGTCGAATTGGAGCACAAAGCCTTGTGGGCTCTGAAATTTTTAAATTTTGAAAATGATTTGGCCGGTGAGAAAAGGAAGGTGCAACTGCTTGAGTTGGAAGAGATGCGCAATGCCGTATATCACTCAAGTTGGTTGTACAAAGAGAAGGTAAAAAAATACCATGACAAAAAGCTCCGAAAGAAAGAATTTGTGCCCGGACAGTTGGTCCTCTTGTTCAATTCCAGGTTGAAGTTATTCCCCGGAAAGTTGAAATCAAAATGGTCCGGGCCATTTCGGGTCAAAGAAGTTAAGGATTACGGAGCTATTGTCATTGAGGACCTGGAAAAGAAGGACAGTTGGACCGTTAATGGCCAACGTTTGAAGGTTTATCTTGGCGGTCACGTGGATCGCGAGAGCTGTGCTATTCCTTTGGATGCTCCTCTGTGAGCATCACACTGTCGAGCTTAACCGACGTTAAACAAGCGCTTGTTGGGAGGCACCCCAACATTGTAAGTATTTACAGTTTTTCTGTTCTGTTGTAGTGGGATTCCAATTGTTAAAACCTTGCTGAATGTACCAAGAATGCTGTTTTTGAAAAGCCAAATGCTGTCATGCTCGCTTGATGCTCGCTAGGCGAAGCAGTAGCGAGCAGATTCGCTAGCTGCTCGCTAGGCGAAGCAGCAGCGAGCGCTGCGTGACAACACTAATTTAAAATCTCAGCAGGCCACTCATTTTGGGCCCAAACACAATTTTCTTTTTTACAACTCTGCTGAGGCAATCGCACGAACACTCACCACACTCTCTCATTTTTCATTTCTCTCACAAACACTCAAACCCTACACTGAAGCATTGCAAACTTCACTGCACTTCAAATTCAATCAACCTATTTTGCTAAGGTTTGCCCTAATGCCATTTCTTTATGTTTGAACTTTGTGAATTTCTGATTTGCATGTCATTTAGGGTGAATTTGGGGGAATGGGGATTTTAGGTTTTGCATGTGGGAAATTTCAGGTTTTGCATGTGGGAAATTTTAGGTTTTGCATGTGGGTTTGTAATTACATATAGCATAGAACGATTCTTTTCTTGATAGATCGTTTTGTTCTGAAATTGACACCTTGAGAACGTGGGTTTTGGGAAAATTTCACTGTAAACATTGCAGAACCCAAAAACCCGTAAGGTTCGCTAGCAACTCGCTAGGCGAACCAGTGGCGAGCATTCGCTGCCACTTCGCTAGGCGAAGCAGCAGCGAGCATGACAGTAGTTTGAATTTTGTGTTGCTTTCGAATCTGTTTTTGTGTTGTGTTGGTTTCCTCTCTATGTTTTGCAGATGGAATCCAGATCCGGAGCTTCGAAAAAGAGAAAGGGCGGGAACACTTCCCGTCCCGTACCAATACAATTCGACACCGACAAATTTGTCGGGCCGAAGCAAGCCGCAAGATACGTTGCTTTGGAAAAGCGAAAAATTCTACTGGAAAAGAGATTCATCATCAACCCTGAAGGCACGAACCGAACATTCGCCGGGTTGATTGACACCAAAAAGTGGGATCGGTTAATTTCCCCCTGGAGCATTACGATATCGCAACGGTGCGTGAGTTCTATGCGAACGCACTGCCGGATGATGACGAGCCATTTACATGGACATCTAGAGTGTCCGGCCGTCCTGTTGCGTTTGATCGGGATGCAATTAACCGCGTCCTTGGTGAACCGCTCCAACTGGGAGCCGAGGAGAGAGACACCTACCACCAGGAATTAAGGCTTCACCGGGATACGGATGCAATTTCTGCTGCCCTGCTTTTGAGAGGGAAATCAGTTGAGCTGAACCCATCTGGGGTTCCCATGAGATACCATAGGGAAGACATGACTCCCTTGGCTCAACTGATCCTGTTGTTGGTTCTTACAAACATCAAACCTAAGTCCCACACTTCTACCGTGCCGATCCCAGTGGCACACTTGGTACACTGTATCCTCACTAACGTCCAGATCGATGTGGCGAGGATTATTGCTTATGAGCTTAAGTCCGTGATTGAAAGCGGGATAAAGTCGGGGCCAAGAGTGAATTGTCCCCTGGCTTTCCCTTGCCTAATCATGAGTTTGTGCCTGCAAGCGAGGGTGAGGCTACCCTCTAGGGGTCAAGTGAGGATCCCGCCACCCATTGATGACCGTTACGTGGCCAAGTATTGCAGGGCGAAGAATGTACGAGGTAGTTCAGCTGCTGAGGTTACCGGGGCTTCTGATGGTCCTGGTACTTCTACTCTAGGATCCGATCCTTTACAGCAGGCGATCTGCAACTACAACTGGGACTGGATGGCGGCAACTCAGCGTGCCATACTCGATATGCACGATTCTATGCAGCTGTTACAGCTGCAGGGACGTGACCCCACCGGTGATCACTCATTGATGACGCGTGAGTAGTTTCTGCTTAACGCTAACTGGCCTGTGGACAGGCCTGTGTTTGGAGAGGGGGCGGGTGTTGGTGCTTCTTCTGGTGCTGCTGATGGAGATGATGATGATGATGATGAGGCTACCGGTTCTGAAGCCGGTAGTGATGAGGGTTCTGAGTCCTTGGAGGGCTAAGTTATTTTATTTTTCATGTTATGTTTTATTTCTATTGTATTTTCAGAATTATGTATTTTGATTTTGGCTATGTACTTTTGGGGTGTTTTGTCCCCCATGAACAATTTTAAAATTTGAAGTTAATGTTATTATTTATGTTTTAAATTTTGTTTGTTTTAATAAATTTTTGGTTGGTTGAGTGGCAAACCTTCTAGATTGGTTGCTCCTCAAAGAAGTATCCAATGAAGGTGCATCCGAGCTTGGATGGCAATGATAAAAATAAACAAGTGAACAAGGCTAAGGTACATGGTTACCTCCGGCTAGAATTTTAGAATGCACTAAGAACTTTACTCTTTTTTTTGTAATTGAGTATTGTCTTTTTGCAACATAATTCGAATGAATGTTTCATCTAGGACTTAAAACCACAAATTGTGAGGAAACCTCCATTTTACACTTAAATGCTGGATTCTAATAAGCTTTGTTGATTCATTTGATTCATGCTTTGTCTTTTATTATTGTGAATATGTGGAAGCAATTAGAAATGATCAAGGCACTTGTTTTATATCGAGCACAACCAGTTCCAAATACAACTTACCTGTGAGCAGAGAGAGTATTCGTTAACCCCTTTGAGCTTAAACAGTTGAATCTTAGCTTGAAATAAAGCGAGATTTCAAAAATCTTTTTCTTGAAACCCGGAAAATTTTGATAATTGTTCTTTTGCCGTAAAAAAGTTAAGAGCATTCACTTAGGGTGAGTAAGAAATAAGTTGGGGAGAACGAAAATGAGAATCGGTAAGTGCCACAACTCTTGAAAAACCGAGCAAGCATTAAAAAAAATTAAATTAATTATTAGAAATGAGAAACATCTATTTTGTAAATATGATGTGAAAGAAAAGAAAAAGATAGAGAAAATAAAAATGAATGCTTGCTTGGAAGAAAAATAGTGAAAAACAAAAATTGAGTTGTGAAATAAGAGTTGTGAAGGTTTCAAATGAGAAATAAATGGAACGAAGTTGAGATGTGTGAATAATGTACAGTGAATGTCTCTTTTGCATCGGCAATTTCGTTTTCAATGGCCTTAGAAATGACCCTTGTTTGTTAACCTAACCAAGCTTCAACCGAAAAGCCCTTAGTGATCTTCGTGCTTCCACATTACCATTTATAATTGTTAGACATTGTATGAATTGAATTGATTTCTTCATTGTTTGCTAGAGAGTGAGATTATTCCCGCGGTTGCAAACGCATAATTTCTTCAATCCTTATTCGAAGAGGAGAGATAGGGTGATTCATTCAAGATAATATTGTTGTAGATAGATACATATTTCGCATTGCTACTAAGTCTTAGTTCTTGTGTATTATTTTATACGAACCGTTGGAAATTTGTATCTGCTGATTCGCTTGTGTTTGAGCCGTTTTATCCAACTTCGGAGAAACCTTTCTCTTAAAGCAAATCCTCTTGTCCTTCAAGAGGCATACTTTGCTTGAGGGCAAGCAAGAATCTAGTTAGGGAGAGTTGTTAGATACCCAAAAGTGCTTATTTGAGCTATCAAATATGGGTATCTTTCACTCCATTTCCTTGCTAAAGTGTTCGAAACCACCTTTGTTTTAGATGAAATGCAATACAATGATAAACGATCTTGGTACCTTTGATTTGTGTGTTATTGTGCAGGAAGTAGGCATGAAATAATAGAAAATAAAGACACAAGAAATTTGGCAAAAGGATCAAATAAAACAAGCATTCATCAGCTTGCTCGCTAGGCGAGGGCTGTGGCGAAGGACTCGTTAGGCGAGCGTCCAGCGAGAGCCCAGCGAAAAGCTCCAGTATTTTACAGTGGCAAACATCACCACACTCGCTAGGCGAGCTTCCAGCGAGGTGTGTGGCGAACACGTCCAGACTTGGTGAAAAGCGCAGCCAGCACTCACTCGCTAGGCGAGCCTTTAGCGAGTTCCCAGCGAGCATTCTAGTAGCAAAACCTCTCAAGCTCGCTGGAGCGAAGGTTGAAGCGTGACCTTCGCCTAGCGAAGGTTTTGTTCGCTCAGCGAACATGACAGTCTGGCAATGGTTGTTTCTCTGGGCGCAGGTGTCTCAGGTGCCTCATTTAGGGGCTCGCTAGGCGAGCCAGTCTGCTCGCCTAGCGAGCATGACAGCTCAGTAGCAGCTCTATACTTTTTGGAGCCATACCTTACCTTCCATACTTTTTTACTTTTTTAGATATTTTCCAGCATTGCTCTAAGGATCTTTTGTGACCTAGAAACCATTTCTCTTCATCTCTTAACAATCTTTCACAAAAAGAAGGTGGATTCCCATCCAATCTCGATTATTCGACTCGGATGTTGATCAACCTTCTTCCGAAACTTGTTGAACAAGCTACCATGAAAATGAGTAGCTAAGTCCTTCATTTTGTCAAGGTTAGATGTAGATGATCATTAGATTTGTGTGTAAATGTAAGGATCTTCATTTGTAAACTCTTTAATGATAAATATATGGTGAAAACTTTGTTCTTATTGAAAACTCTTTGTGTTGGTTTATGATCGAGAGATGTTTACCAACTCTTAACCTAGGTTTTCATTCAATCTTGTTTGTTAGCTAGAGATAGTAATGAATGATTTTGTTCACCATAAGGTTGAACCAAAAAGTTGTCATTTTGATAGATTGTGTTAGAGATAAACAATGGATCAAAATGGGAAAACTCACAATGTGTGTTAGAGATAAACACATTGGGAGGACTTTGTGAAATAGTTTATCATCTAAAGGAGTTTATAATTTTTGTTGATCGAACATATACATGCAAAGTGATCGTCGAACCCTAACTTTGGCAATATTTCTCAAATATTCAAACCAAAACTTTTACCGCATTTTATTACACTTTTATGCAAGATACCGTGACAAACACCAAAACCCCATTGTTACCTTAAGCTAAGAATTGAAACAACTGTCAAAAGGCGGTGATATCTCACAATCCCTGTGGATACGATAACAAAAACCCGACACTTAAAATTACATTCAACACCTTACCATATGCCAATTGATAAGGAGACATACCAATCGGTGTTTTGAAAGCAGTTTCGGTATGCCCAAAGTGCATCATCAAGTTTATTTGCCCAATCTTTGCGAGATGAGTTAACCGTCTTCTCTAGAATTTGTTTCAGCTGCCTATTCGACACTTCAACTTGACCACTTGTTTGCGGGTGTGTATACATGTGTTTTCGACGCCATGAGATTGGTATGCAAAATGGTTCCCTCGACGAATGACGCCATAAGAGTTGTTCGCCACTTCGACAAAATAGATGGTTCGACATTTTGACACGATAGTTGCAGATAGAAAGACGTCTTTGACAAACACGGATGATGCTCTAATATTTCAGCAATTCGACAGAGTCTGAAGAACGACGTCATTTCGACGTGAAGTGTAAATTCAAATTCAAAAGAGTTGTGACGTTTGGCAGAAGACGCGTGGAAGCATCTGGCGAAAGGAAGAAAGCCAAGTGTCACAGTTTTTGGATTTGTTCGTTAGTAGCAGTTATTTTGTTGTATATAAATAGGATAGTTGTTATTTGAAAAAGGTGTGAAAATTTACTTGTACAAAATTCCTGCAAATACTCAAAGTACCCGTGTGAGAGAAAAGAGTCATATTTGGAACATGTATGTGTAAACAAACACCAATTCTTTCAAAGTTTTATTTTATAAAGTTTAAAGTTCTTTACAAATTTCCTTTACGTTTTCCAGTCAATTATCTTTCTGCATTTCTTCTTTCGACACTTTATGTTTCGTCAGTTATTTTCTGCCATTTATCTTATCTTGTCAAATTTACATCTATTTAAACGTTTTTAATCAACACCTTTCGACATAAAACTTTATAAGCCAAATGAAAGGTACAAAAGTCATTCTAGAGATTTACGAAGTTATTTAGATTTGCACATGTCCTAGGATTTGTGTGGTTGATCCTGCAAGTAACCCAATTCTACAAGTTTTGGTAAACCAGAGGTTGTTCGCCAGAATTCACCGCGAACAGGGTGGTACGGAGTGGCTATACGATGTTTTACATTATTTTTCAAGAGTAGCTTCTCCATTAGGTGATTTAAGAAATGAGTTCCCTCATCACTTATTAGAGCTCTTGGCACTCCAAACTTGATAAATATGTTCTCCTTTAGAAACTTGACTACCACTTTTGCATCATTCGTTGGTAGAGCAACTGCTTCTACCCACTTGGATACATAATCCACCGCCACCAAAATATAGTTCTTTCCAAATGAAGGTGGAAATGGTCCCATAAAGTCGATACCCCAAACATCAAAGAGTTCAACTTCCAACATGGGGTTCTGAGGCATCTGATTTCTTCTTGAGATGTTTCCCATCCTTTAGCACTTATCGCACTCTTTGATTAATTGTTGAGCATCTTTGAAAAGTGTAGGCCAGTATAAGCCTGACTGGAGGACTTTGGCCGCGGTTCTATCACCACTAAAGTGTCCATCATAGTTAGAGTCATGGCATACTTTCAGGACATCTCTCTATTCTTCTTCGGGAGCACATCTTCTAACCAACCCGTCTACTCCTTTCTTATACATGAATGGGTCATCCCACAAGTAAAACCTGCAATCATGCACAAACTTTTTCTTTTTGTTAGAGTCAAATTCGCTAGGGGTCACCCCACCTACTAGATAGTTCGCGTAGTCTGCGAACCATGGCATTCCAATAACAGCAAGGATGTGTTCGTCAGCAAACTCATCCTTTATTGGACGCTTTTCCTCATTCTCCTCTATAGGGGACATCCGAGAGAGGTGATCGGCCACAGTATTTTCACACCCTCTTTTGTCACGAATTTCCACATTAAACTCTTGGAGGAGTAAGATCCATCTCAATAGTCTTGGCTTATAGTCCTGCTTAGCAAATAAATACTTCAAAGCAGTATGGTCAGTATAAACAATGACTCTAGAACCCAACAGATATTGCCTGAATTTATCGAAGGCATAGACCACCGCTAGCAACTCCTTCTCGGTAGTCGCATAGTTCATTTGCGCAGGGTTCAAAACATGACTAGCATTATATATTACATGCAACAGTTTATCTCTACGTTGCCCAAGAACTGCTCCCACTAGAATGTCACTCGCATCACACATGATCTCAAAAGATAGAGACCAATCTGGGGCAATGACAATTGGTGCCGTCACCAATTTATTTTTTATAGTTTCAAATGCAACGGCACACTCTTTATCAAAAATAAAAGCCTTGCCCTTAACCAAAAGGGTAGTTAAAGGTTTAACTATCTTAGAAAAGTCTCTTATGAACCTGCGGTAGAAACCCGCATGCCCTTAGAAACTTCTTATACCTTTTTCGTTTATTGGAGGGGGCAACTTTGCTATTACCTCGATCTTGGCTTGGTCCACTTCTATTCCCTTGTGGGAAATTTTGTGACCCAAGACTATGCCTTCTCGCACCATGAAGTGGCACTTCTCCCAGTTGAGAATCAAATTGGTATGTTGACATCTTTCTAAGACAAGGGAGAGGTTAGTCAAACAATTATCAAAAGAGAAACCAAGTACCGATAAGTCATCCATGAAGACCTCCATATGCTTTTCAAGCATGTCAGCAAAAATGGAAGTCATGCATCTTTGAAATGTGGTTGGCGCATTACATAACCCAAATGGCATTCTTCTGTAAGCAAAAATACCATAGGGGCATGTAAAATCTATCTTCTCTTGATCTTCTGGTGCAACCGCTATCTGATTATATCCAGAGTAGCCATCAAGGAAACAATAGTAGTCATGACCAGCCAACCTTTCCAGCATCTGCTCGATGAATGGTAAAGGAAAGTGATCCTTTCTTGTCGCCAAGTTCAACCTTCTGTAATTGATGCAAACACACCACCCCGTGACTGTCCTTGTAGGGAGCAACTCATTTTTCTCATTCTTTATCATGGTAGTCCCTCCTTTCTTTGGAACCACATGAACAAGACTTACCCAAGAGCTATCGGATATGGGATAAATTAACCCCGCATCTAATAGTTTAACAACCTCTTTCCTAACCACTTCCTTCATTGCGGGATTTAGTTTCCTTTGGGGTTGCACCACTGGTTTGTGACCATCCTCCATGAGAATTTTATGCATACATACCGTAGGACTAATCCCCTTCAAGTCTTCTATGGCCCATCCCATTGAACTTTTGTGCTTCCTCAGAACCTTGACGAGCTTGTCTTCTTGGGAACCTTCTAAGTTAGAGCTTATAATAGTCGGGCATCTCTTTTTAGAATCTAGAAAAACATACTTGAGATTTTCAGGCAGTTGTTTCAGTTCAGCTACTTTCTTGGTCTTATCTTTCTTTTCCTCCAACTGAGGCTTCCTCAAGTTTTGCCACCGGAGTGATCGGGATCCTTTAAAGGGTGGTTGTGTTTCCATCATAGCTAACACTTCCCTCTCCTTTTCATCAACTTCTTGAGTGTCTTCAGAAATTGATAGACTTAGAACTCTCTCCAAGGGCAATTGTGGTTCACCTAAGGGATTTTCTTGCAGAACCACTTGATCAATCACCTCTATGTGTTGGCTGGTGGCTACATCATCTTTGTATTTCATGGTGTTTCGCACATCAATTTTCAACCCCCTTTGATCTTTTGTTAAATGGAATTATTGTAAAGGTTTGTACTTAATACGCAGTCCTCGAGATCGATACTCGGGATAACTCCCATTTTATTACTACATCGGTGCAAATAGTACACTTGCTATTTTACTGATCAAGTTTTTGGCACCATTGCCGGGGACACCCCCCTAGCATTGGGGGGTTTAGCTTCTCATAGTACTCAAGGAAAGCATATTACAAAATAGAGATATTACAATTCTTTGGTGATGAAGGTTGATCTTCAATCTCTTCCGATCTTAAAAATCTCTTCTTCCATAAACCCCTTGAAAGCTCTCTTCTCTTTTCTGTCTTTTCTTCGTACGATCCAAAAGTCCCTTTTCTCTTCACCAATAGTAGACTAAATAGTTCCAAATCATCCAAAAGCACCGTGAAATACCAAGACTGCCCTCCAGGATTACAAAGAGACTGGAAAACTAAAAATCAACAAAAGGAGCGAATTGGCCAACATGGGCCGTGTCAGCTGACACGGGCGCCCGTGTTGGCTCCCAGTTGACTCTTTTCAATTGGTCTTTGCTGACACGGGCACCCGTGTCAACCCCCTATTTTCTGCCTTCTTGCTCTCCACTTCTGCACAAGTTGACACGGGCCGTGTCAGCTGACACGGGCACCCGTGTCAGAACCCTGTTTTTGCGCATACTTCGCTTTGCAAACTGTTTTTGACTCCCATTCTTCCCTTACGCATATTTCAGGCTTATTGTTGGACCTGGAAACCAAATAGAACTACCACGGAAACGCATAAAATGCGACAAAAAGAGATGAATCACTAATAAACATAAAATAAGAAGAAAATTATGAAATGCGATAAAACTTAGGAAATCAACTAAAAGAAAGAACAAAGTGTTGCCGATTCTTGAAGATTTATGCTGGATGGATGATGAAAACTAAGTGCAAATGGTGACCGATCATTTATCTTCTCACTAAAAGTTTATTCTCTCGTATTATTTATCTTCTCACTAATTGTTTATCATCCACCAAGACTTCAGGACTACGAAGTGACTGGTGGTGATGGAGTCACACCATACTGAGAAGTTAATTTTGCTTTACTTGAAGGTGCTGAACCAATCAACTATAGAGAAACTTTAAACGATAAACAATGGAATTCGACTATGGTGGAAGAGTTACAAGCAATCGAAAGAAACAACACATAGGAGTTAGTCAAAGTGCCAACACACACAAAAGTTATCAAAATAAAGTGGGTGTTCAAACTGAAGCATAATGTTAATGGGTCAATAGCAAGACATAAGGAGAGATTGGTAGCTCGAGGTTTTCTTCAGAGAGAAGGAGTCGACTACTCTGAAGTATACACACTAGTAGCATGATTGGAGACTATTCGATTAGTAGTTTCCATGGCATGTAAGCAAGATTGGTCGACATTTCACTTAGATGTAAAATAACATTTTTGAATGGTCCCTTAGACGAATTTTTTTATGTCACACAACCTATTGGGTTTGTGATACAGGAGGAAGCAAGCGAAGTGTATAAGTTGCACAAAGCGTTTTATGGCCTCAAGCAGGCACCTAGGGCATGTAACAAGAAGATCAAGTCATACTTAGTTGAATTGTGATTCGTCAAATGTAAATCTAAGTATGTGGTCTATGTTCAGGTTGTGGCACAAGATATAATCTACTTATATGTCAATGACTTACTGGTAACTGGAAGTAGCTTGAAGAACTTGTCGTAGTTCAAAGAGCTGATGATGAGGGAATTTCAAATGTCAGATCTGAGAAACTTGTCTTATTTCCAAGGCATGAAGTTTCAAATGTTGAAGTAAGGTATGGTGCTATATCAAAGAAAGTATGTCAAAGAGATACTTCAGATATTTAGGATGGATGATTCGACTCTCGCATCTTCTCTTATCGAACAAAATTTGAACTTGGAGAAGCATGGAGATGAAGACAAAGTCGATGCAACTTTGTTTAAACAAATTGTCGGATCTCTGAGATATGTGTACCAATCGATCTGATATAGGTTTTTCTGTCGGATTAGTGAGAAAATACATGAGTGAACCAAGGGTGTCATGCATGAAGGCTGCAAGAAGAATCATGAGATACTTAAAAGGATTGATAAACTATGGAATTTTATTTTGACGAGACTCAAAAAGAAAAGATGCTATGGTTACTTACTATTGAAATGTTGATTGGTGTGGAGATAAGGAAGATCGAAGAAGTACAACTGGTTATTTTTTTCAAGTATTTCGTACCTCAATCTCATGGTGCTCAAGAAAGCAACATGTGGTGGCATTGCCATCGTATGAGGTTGAATATATAGAAGGACCTTATGTTGCCTGTGAAGAAATCTGGATCAGATATATGCTGGAAGAGATTGAGGTAGATGTAAAGAAATCTCTGGCGCTGCAGATCGAGAACAAGCCAGCCATAAATCTTGCAAAGAATTCAGTTTTGCATGGAAGGAGTAAGCACATTGAGGCGATATTTCATTTACTTAGATATAAGGTAAATTGAGGTGAACTTGAAGTGAGGCATTTCTCAAGTGAAGTACAGTTGGATGGCATTTTCACCAAAGGATTGAAGATCTAAAATTCCTGAATTTTAGAAAGAAATTAAGAATAGTTTTGATTGACTATAATTACCGTTTGTTCGACAATTTGGATTATATGGGGATATGTTGAGATATATGTAATATAATCCAAGTTGTGTGTGGTCCAATGTCAAAATTAATTAGAGTTTAAGGTTTGTTATATTTGTTACTTAATAGTCAAGTCACTTAGTTGTATATAAATAGATACCATGTGATTCAATTTTATAACACAATCACAATTTAATAATATCAATCCTTATTTTCATTCTCTCTAATTCTTTCTCTCCTCATAAAATTATCCCATGTATTAACATTATGGACTGGTAAAACTGAGATGAACCTCATATTCAGTTTTAAAAAGCATCGTCAATGATTATTCAGAATTATATCATTGCATCTCCGAGAAAGAAAATCCAATACGTTCCTTTATTCTTTACTTTTCTTCAAAGATTATACTTTAGTTTCAATTTCTCGTTTTATTTTCTAATGTTGGTATGAAATTTAGTAACATTTTAAAAGTCTAATAACTTTTATTCACAATCTATAATCTATTTGTGTTAAGAAAAATTTCTTTAACTATTTTTTAATTTCGGGGATTATAATATAAATGATAAGCGTATTGGTTTAAAATCCGCGTATTTGAACACCATCACAAATTTGGTTTAAAATTCTTACTTTGTGATTTATATCATAATTTTATCATGGGAATTGATGTTTATTTTTTTGAATAATAAAAAACATCATAATAAATTTGTGTAAAGGTTTTTTTTTTGGTTAACTTGTGTAAAGGTTTTTATTTTTATTGTTCTATTTGTTGAGGATAATAAGTATGAGTAGTGTGGGGAAGTCTCACATTTGTTAGAAATATAAAGATTTGAGTATTTATAAGTGAGAGAACCCACACACATATTACCTTAAGGTTTTGGGTGAGTATGAGGTGTGTCTCTCACAAATGTGTGTTGCTCATTAAAAGAAAATCCCCAAAGTAAAAATGTTCTTTCATGTTGATCCCCCGAATTGACATAACAGTGGTATCAGAGCCTAGTTCGAGTGAATGAATCGACTCATTCGGATCAAAAGTTTCCCCATATGGTCGTGGATAGAGTGTATCATTGAAGAGTGTCAATGATGGTACAAGTGTATGTGATAAAAAAAGAGTTTTTGTTTGAGGGGGATCATTGTGTTAGACGATAGGCTTAGATCTAGAGGGTGGTGAACAGATCACTAGTTAAAATTTTTTTATAACAAAAACAATTTTGAAAAGTTTATGGCAAGTGGAAGTAACCCGAATTAATTCATCTAACCAAACCTGCTATCAAAAAGCTCGAATATGCGTAATCGTAATCACGGTATAATAATGAATCACAAATTGATCAAAAATAGTTAATCACAACCAATAGAATGCAAAACAACAAGGATGGACTATTTCCAATGATCAGTCACAAAAAAAATCTATTGTGACAAATTATTGAATACCTTGTGTGCAATCGATCTTGTTTTGTTGATCTTAAAATCCAATCACAATCTAAAGGATTATGATCAATTCAATAACACCTCTTTCAAAATGTAATAAAAATATTATCCAAACAAATTGATCGCACGATCGATGAATTCAACAATTTACAAACAGAAAATAAGAGAGAGAGAGGGGGGGAGTGAGAGAGAGAGAGAGAGTACACAAGAATTTGTTTAGGTAGTACCCCAATCCACCTCGCTATGGGTACGTCTCCCATCAATTCAAACTCAAATTGAGATAATGAAATTAACCTTAATTTTCAAAAGTATGTATACAAGAGAGATGTAGCAATCCAACCCTACAAACCATAAGTTTGATGTTGATTATGACACATTCTCTTCCCTTGATCAAAGCTTAATCAAGTAACTCAACAATGTCGATTTGATTCACTGTCTCACGCAACTTCTTTGCAAGAAACCCCTTATTCTTCAAAGCTTTCACTCGATCGAATCCAAACTTCGAATTGGATGTAACCCAAGATTTACAAATATGAGCCATCGTCTCACGTCACTCCTTTGCAAGAACCTCCCGTTCTTCAAAGCCTTCACTCGATCGGATCCATATTGTGTAATCTTGTCAAAAACCTTCAAATCCCTAAACGATCTTGAAGGAAAACCCCCATTCAATTTTGTTATTTGAAACCCTCGAAGATCTCAATCAAAGTTACAATTCAATCAATCCTAGATTGGACGTTATCAATCCTAATTCTAGATGGCACCCAAACAAAGAATGATTATGTGTAGTTTCTTTGTGTATGCATAGAATGAGGTTGAAGATGATGAGAATGCTTTGAAATCCCATTTTCTTGACATACACACCATGCTCTGTGAAACACTTCTCAAACTATTTCTCTCTTAGTAAGCTGTCTATTTTCTGTTCCAAGATGTTGGAGCTAATTTCAATCCATACATGGCTTTATGCAGTCTGTATACTTTCCTTTCTTGGCCATGTTTCACAAACTCAACTGGTTATGTTACATATACCTCTTCGTCTAGAGGGTCATTCAGGAATGCATATTTTACATCCATCTGACACATCGACCAATTATGCATATTGGCTAGACCAACAACCAACTTGATTGTTTCTATTCTAGCTACTGGTGCAAAGACTTCATCATAGTCAATTCCTTCTTTCTGAAGAAACCCTTTCGCTACAACTATTGCCTTGTTTCGAATTACTTCACCTTTTGGATTCAGCTTGACTTTGTATACCCACTTCACATTAATTTCCTTCTTCCCTTTTTTCAATTCAACTAGTGACCATGTATCATTTTCATCTATGGACTTTATCTCATCCAACATAGCTTTCATCCACCTTGAGTATTTCAATGCTTTAGTTGTATTGACTGGCTCAGTATCTGCATAGAAGGCGTAGTATAATAACTCACCTTCATCATCGACTACATCATCTAATGTGATTAAACATTCAAGCAATCTTACATGCATGTTTCTTGTTCTTTGAGGTCTTCTTGTGCTAGCTTGACCTTCGACAACTTCTTGTCGAACTTCTCTAACAACTTGTCTAACATTTCTAATAGCTTCACTAGTTGGTTCATTACATAAGATTCTCATTAAACCCTTCTTGATGTTCTTAGTACCATCCTACTCCTTAAGCTCATCTATGATCAAATCCCTGTTGATCACGACTTTCTTGTTTACTAGGTCAAATAATTTGTATCCACCAGTCGAATGATATCCCACTAGGATTATCTGACTCGACTTATCATCCAGTTTTCTTCTTAGCTGATCTGGAACATGCCTATGTGTTATGGATCCAAACATCTTCATATGACTTAAGCGAGGCTTGAAACCATACCAACATTCTTCTTGTGTGACACCTTCAAGACTCTTTGTCGAACATTTGTTTATTATGTATGTTGCAGTTGACACAACCTCACCCCATAACTCATTTGAGAGGTGTTTTCCTGTCAACATACTTCTCACCATATTCATACTTTTTTTTTCTTTCTTTCAGCAGTACCCTTTTGTTGAGGAGTATATGGTGGCATCGCCTTATGCACAATTCCTTCTTTTGTATATAATGCATCTAAATCTTTCGACACGTACCCCCTACCTCAATTTATCCTAAAACCTTAATCTTGTGACCACTCTTAGTTTCGACCATTGCTTTTAACTTGGTGAAAACATCGATCACATCACTTTTCTTCTTGATTAAGTAGGTCTATAGCTTTCTTCTTTAATCATCAATGAATGTAACAAAGTAATTGGTACCTCCAAGTGAATTTACCTAGAGAGGACCACACTCGTCCGAGTAGATTATCTCGAGAGTGGATTTTGATATGCTTCATGCATCCTTGCTAACATTATTCTCTTGTTGCTTTGCTTGAACACATTCTTCACATACGTCTTCTGGAATATGGATTTCTGGTTGTCCTGAAGCCATGTTCTTCCTCTTCAAATTACTAATGTCATTGAAATTCAAGTGATAAAGTATGTAATCATATAACCATTCATCTCTGCTAACTACAGTCACCAGGAACTTGTGTTCCAACACATCAAGTTCAATCTTGAAGGTTCTATTATGAGACATAAGAGCCTTCAAGATTAACATGTTACTTGAGTCGATCCCTCTCATCATTTTATATTTGATTAATACTTTTTAATTCCTTTCGATCAGCTGACCTATACTTAGAAGATTACTCATCGTGCCAGGTATGCACAACACATTTGAAATTACTAATCGTTTACCATCCTTTCTCCTGATAAGAACATCACTAATACCTTCGACATATATGGTATTGTCGTTTGCAAATTTCACCTTGTTCTTCGACGAGGGACTGATGTTGATAAACCAATCTTTTCTTCAAGTCATGTGTGACGAATAACCTGAGTCTAGATACCATTGATCTATGAATCTTTCTTCTTTTTTCGTTGTGACCATTAGCATCACTTTGTCTTCTGCTAGCTTTGCATCACTTTCTTGATCTTTATTGACTCCTCGACATTGACTTGCATAATGGCCATATTTTTGACAATTGTAACACTGAATATGACTTTTATCAAGTTTTCTTCCATCATTTCTTCCTCTACCTGCACCACCAGCTCTGTGATTGCCTTGGTTAAAAGATTTTCTTTGATTTGATGAACTATCTTCTTGATGGTTTTCTCTACCAGTCGAATTGTTGTAACTTCCTATACTCTTGTTAACATTTCATCTTCTTTTGTCTTTCTTAGTCGACTGAGCTTGCAAAGTTACGTCTTTGTTCGTGAGATTCAAGAGTCCCTTGAATCTCTTCTTTTGTCATCACTACAAGATATTTGACATATAACGACAACAAAATTTCTGTAGCTAAAGGTTGCAAAACCGTTGGTATAGACCATAAAAACTATATTTACGACGTTTTGTTCCATCAACTTTGATCCTATACCCACAGAAATTTGCTATACCAATAGCCTATTGCTACAACAATTTAGGCAGTTGGACAAAATCTCAGACTTATATCTACAGAAATTGACAACTTAGTAAATCCATAGATCCACTAATTTATCCGTTGGTATAACTTTATCAACTTTTTTTTCTTTTTCATTTTTTTAATAAATAATAAAAATTGAATTTTTTTATAATAATAAAAAATTATCAATACCACTATAATTATAAAATAAATTTTCAATTATATTAAAAATCAATAAATCTTACATATATCACATAGTGTAGGACATCCATACTAAAAAAATAAACTATAACCAAATCCAACTAAATTTTGGCAGTCACCAAAACCAGTCAAGTAGAACAACAAAGAACCCACAACATAGTACATGGACAAAAACCTATCCAAGATAAAATTAGTTTGTAATCTCTTTCTTTGATCTTCGTTAGTGTAGGGACTTAGAGAATCCATTTGGTCTGGGAAAATAGAAGCATCTGTAACCTATAAAAAATAAAAGAAAACAAATTAAAAACTCAATTCTCAATTTAATTAGGAGTTAACGGCCGCTCATAACAACGATGCTTTTAAATACTCTTAGAGAAATACTTCTAACATAATCTTTAACTTTTTCTTTGAACTACAATTAACATGTCACACATATAGGTTCGTGTTGTTACATCTGGATGACAATAGTGTTTAATAAGCCATTTAAGCTTCATTTTCTTTTCTATATGCTATTAATTTGGTTAAGACGAAGTCCAAACCTCAACCAAACCAATTACGAGAACCATTTATATGTTACTTGATGTAAAAATAGTACGAGAATCATTTGTATCCCCTTAATACCAATATAAAGTATGGTTTTCAACTTTTTCAGGACAACTTATAATATTAGAACCAGTAATGAAATTATTAATAGAAAATGACTTTGCCAAACTAAATTCAATGTGTAAGATGGCATACTTGGAATCTATATTTATCATCCAAGTTGGAACCAAGCTATTGTTGCATTTCTTCCTCAACTAATAATTGATATACTCGCTCGCAAACACATTCCCAACCGTTCAGGTCATCGAATAGTAGCATTTGATCTATTTAGAGGCCTGGTATTGAAAGATATCAGACCAAATGGTGAATACCATGAGGAATTAGATGGATAGTAAAATAAGCATTTAGGGTATTCCCTACGAATCTAAAACAAAACAAAAAAAAATTTAAATTAATGAATTAGATTTGAAGGATCATAACTAATAATCAACTTATTGAATTTTTATGAGGTGAAATTGAACTAAACAAACCATTAACAACCAGGTTACATTCAAGAGATGGAGGATCTTTGAATTGGTACTCTCCTCGAGATGTTATTGATTATCTCTTTCTTGTTTTCCATTTGGTGTTGATGTTGTTTACATCGAGAAAATGCTTTGGTTTCTAGAGATATTAGTGAGTCTCTCTTTCTTGTTTTCCATTGCACAGAGAATGACCAATATGAGAAAATAGGGTTTGTTGAACCTAAGATAGCCAAACATGGTTAAGAGTCATGAATGATTTAATTTAAAATCTTGAAACCAATTGAGAAATAGAAAAGGGGAAAAACATGTAAATCTAGAATACCATCTTTGTCATCTTAACCAATAGCGTCTCATACCTCTTCAAGATTGATAATAGAAGTAACTTAAGCTCTAGTATCATTGTCATCGTTGAGAACTAGTGTCTCTTCCTCTTTCAAGTATTCGAGATTAACTCATATTTGTGTTCGCCGACTGCTTTTGCATAGAATTAGGGTATATAACATTTTTTGGGGTAATACGAGTAAGCAAAAGAGAAATCAAACTAACGAAATTGGGATAGAGAATATTGCGTGGGAAAATGAAATTTTAGAGAGGGAAAGGGAAACTTTGAAGTAACGACTTTGAAAAGCAAAGCGGATGGAAGAGATAATTTGGATCTTGTTGTAAGTCAACATGTGAATTTTTTTTTAAATAACCAGGTTTTTTTTACAGAAATTTCAAAATAACCATATTTTAAAAAAAAATACCAAAGTAAACATGTTTCAAATAAAAAAAATCCGCATACAAGAGGAGTAGTCATATGGTATGGCGCATGCATACAAGAGGAGTAGTCATATGGTATGGCACATGCATACAAGAGGAGTAGCCATATGGTATATTGACAGTCAAAAAGCATAAGTAAAAGTCTATTTACCATAGGTATAACCTGGAATACTTATTCCTGCAGTACTTTACCCGTAGTACATCAAATTATATGTCACCAAAAAGTGCCATAGGTATAAGAATTTCGGTCTATACCTACAGTAAATAGACTTTTACCGACGTCTTTTGACAGTCACTATAAGCATGTGTCATCATATAGACTTTTACCTACGTCTTTTGGATGTCACTATAAACATACGACATCATGTTTACAAAAATGAATGCATGTACCATACCATCTAGCTGCTCCTCCTGTGAGCGAATATTTTTTGTTTGAAACATGATTACTTTGTTAATACTACTTTTATAATAGATAGAAGATAAAGGAATAATAATAATAATAATAATAATAATAATAATAATAATAATAATAATAATAATAATAATAATAATAATAATAATAATATAAGGGAAAGTAAAAGATAAAAAAAAAATCTTAAAATCGTCTTAAATTGTATTCACAATAGAAATTATAATGAGATGGATTTATCTATAATAATGGATTTATCTATAATAATATATTCTACTTAAATGTATGCTAGTCCGACGATAATTTTAAAAAATTTCATCCTATAGATCTTAAGTTCGATCTTTGTTGCACGGGACACATAAATTATTTTTTTATATATAATCCTATACCTATGGTTATGAATTTCTTTGGGTATATACCACTTATATCCATGGTTTTAATATTCATCACTAATGGTGTTTGTTGGTATATGACAAATTTTTTGTAGTGCATACTTGACAAATTCTTCAAATCTTCTATAGGTCTTATGACATAATCGCACTTTGGATTCAATGACCTCAAAATCTTCGACACTATAGATTTTGATGTTAACACTTTTTCACACGTCTTGATTTGATTGACCAGTTTTGTTACTCTGGTGAAGAAATCAGTCACACTTTCATTGTCTTCCATCTAAAACAATTCATACATTCTTTTGTGAGTTTGTAACCTCACCTCCTTCACTTTCTCAGTGCTTCCAAATGATTTTTTCAGGATATCCTATGTTTCCTTTGTTGAATCTACATTGCCAACTTTCTCAAAGTTGTCTGGATATCAACACATTGATGGATTAAAAAGAGAATCTTATAATCTTTCTTCTTCAAATCTTAGTGTGCAACCTTTTGTTCATCCGTAACATTCTCTCAAATTGGTGTTACTCAATTCTTCACAAGACTCCAAAGATCTTGATAACAGAGTACGACCTTCATCTTTTTGCACCGATTTTCATAATTCTTGTCATTCAAGATTGGAAGATTTGTCGAAAAATTCTCGTTCCGTTCATTGTGATTCAATGCATCCCAATGATCACACAAACAATGCTCTAGATATCAGATGTTGGGAAAACTTCAATCTTGAAGTTAACCAAATCAATATTAATGAACAAGAATCAATCTTTTTGATTGATCACGTCTCTCGTTCTCGACCTTTTACTTAGGCGAAACAACCACTCATTAGTTGCAAGATGATTCTACACTACACAAAGATATGAAAGAAGAAAATAATGCAATTGAAAGTGAGAAAATAAATTCTGGAGGAAGATAAGAATGTATGTTTGTGCAAACTACACTCAAAATGTTTGCTATAATGCGTGTGAATCACAACTGTGATTTCAAAAACTACAAAATGCTTTTTTTTTACACTTGATACAAATGAAAAAAAAAATCTCGCTATTTATAGATGAAATTACTTATACTCCAAATAATCACATAATAACTAATTCAACTAAAACTATAAACTTAATTAATCTATTTCGACTTTGTCTATTCGTTCGACAACTACATGCTTCAACAAATTATATTATATTTGACTTTCTATCAAATATAGTAAATACAAACTCTATTCAACACAAATATCTTTGGACTTCGACACGAAAACTATATATTTCACAAATATATGTATATATAAATCATCCTTAAAGGGTCTCTAAATAAATTCTAAATCCATCCATTTTAGAACTTAAAAATTGGTTTAAAACATGCATGTTCAATGGCTTTATTATGTCTATTATCTAAAAATGGCTAATTTATTGCCTGTTTTTCCATATAACAACGACAAATACTTAATAATTGCAAAATTGATTTTTCTTTAAGTCGTGCATTATTATTCTAACTGATTGCCTTCAAGTGGCTATAACTTTTTAATGCACTAGAACGTATATTTATTAGTAGTATCAACGTCTGTCCCATTTCCTATTTTTCTTTTCAAATTATTTTTATTTTTAAAATACTACGACACTATTTTTTATTTTATTTTAATGTACATTTATTTATCATATTTTAATTCATTTGATTATTTTACACATTACTATTAATAATTATATTTTAATAAATAAAACTCATTTTATTATTAAGGTGTTTATATCGAAATGTGACCATAGAACATCAATAATGCATGTTGTGGCAATTAGGTTGGAGGTAGGTCATGCCCAAGAAGCAAGCATGAAAAATCACATAGGACGTTATTTGTTCTAGTAAAACTCTAAAAATAGTCATTACTATTTTGTATGGATAAGAATGAGATTTTCTTTCACCCGTATCATATATATATATTTTAAATATTACGTAAAAAAATTAAAAATATTTTTAATTTTCAAAGATGAATTTTCGAACGCACCATAATTCATATATTTTATTCGTTTTTGAGTCATACTTAAATTTTATGAATAAATTTATTCAAACAATACATTTTCAAAATTTTTTCATAAATATATTTACGGAACCTGTTAAAGTTATCTAAATACATATGGATTAAAGTTGTCTCTTTTAAAAAATATTATTGCAGACCAATTTTTTTGGAGAGTAATAAAACATATATCTACAACACAAGATGTTTCTAGTTTTTCCAGCACATTGTTTAATTCTTTATTATGGATTTATCATAGAATTATTTGTTAGGGGAATTTTTTACTATGGAATATTGAATATTATGAGATTTCTTTTTTTAGAGTAATATCTTTATGAGAGACACACCACATGTTTATTGAAAATGTAAGTGTGAGTAGTGTGAGTAATAGTCCCACATTGATCGGAAATATGAAGATTTGAGCATTTATAGGTGAGAGAATTCACTCACCTATCACCTTAAGAATTTAGGTGAATATGTGGTGTGTCTCTTACAAAGGTATTGCTCCAAAAGAAGAAGTCTCACAATGTTCAATGCTCCCTAGTGAAAAATGTTGAGAATCTCATTTATGCTCCACAAAAAGTAGAGTTGAAATATTTCGGAATAATTTTTTATTTTTTTGTTATGTATAAAGTTTGATTAATGGTTATTAAAAATAAATAAGTTTCATTAATTATTTCATATTAAGACTGCAATTTTGATTGGAATTTTGGATGCGGGAGCCTTAGCAGCATTAGTACTAGTATCTTAAGTAGTACTAGTATCATAGTATGTATTTATTTAACAAGTTTTGAAAAAAATTCTTAGATATATTTTTGAAATAAATTTATTAATAAAATTTGGATGTGTTTAAAAATAAAAGAAATGTGTGTAAGAATATATTTGAAAATGCATCTTTAAAATTAGAGAATATTTTTTTAAATTTAGATAATATATTAAAAATATATAAGATACATTAAGAAATAGTCTTTAATTTGACTAATGTTCAATTTTGAAAACAAAGCCCAGGGGGTTTTAATACTTTTGCTGCTCCATATGTTCAATTTGAAAAAGAAAGGTGGTGTGGAAAGAAAGGTGGGTGAGAAGTAATCTTGTCGGTGAAAGTAAAGGTATGCTGAAAAATGTGTAGGTGAGCTTGAACAAATACTTATACATACTCAAGCTTTTAGACCGAAATGTTTTGTTTTACTTGTTATAATTTTTTTTATCGAAATAGTTAGAGCCGTCAAAATGGGCCGAAGTCCATGGGCCGGTCCATCGAACCCGGAAAAAGTTAGGGTCTGGATCTTATTTTTTGAATTCATATTTTTCCGGGTCTTTTTTGGCCCGATCCGAAAAAGCCCTAAAAAAAATGGGTCGGCCCGTATGGGTCATGGGTAGCCCGGCAACCCGAAATAATTTTTTTAAATAAATAATTACCTTACTTAGCACATGAATTTGGTTCATCTATTAGTATTCAATTATTCAACAAATTCATTAGTAAATGTAATTACACCTGATTTCTGATAGACATGCTGCCATTGAGAGTGCCTACAACAACCATGACAACGGATGACATGATCCTCCTTCTACCCATGTCTATTGCATTAGACATATTGCACAAAACTTCATGCGTGCAAAAAGAGATAAGAATCTTCGCAAGAAGGTGGTAAATGTTGGGTATGCTCTAACTCAACCGTCATTTTAATATTATCGTGATAAAATTAGACTGTCTAATGAAGACGCAGGAAGATGGCTGAATAACATACTAGTAGAGCAGTGGACATGGGCATTTGACGGAGGTTATCGATGGGGCAACATGACAACAAACCTTGTGGAATGCATGAACGAGGTATTAAAAGAAATTAGAAATCTTCCAATAACCGCCTTGGTAAGATCAACCTATTATAGGTTGGCTTCTACGTTCGCAACCAGAGGTGAAAGATGGAGTGCAGTGTTAATGTATGGGCAAGTATTCAGTGAGTGTTGCATGAAAGTCATGAAAGAGGAGAGCATCAAAGCTAGCACGCACGCTGTAACAGTCTTTGACCGTTATAGGCAAAATTTCAGCGTCTAGGAAACAATGGATCACAATGAGGGGAGACCAAATTTAGCCTATGTTGTTAGACTAAATAGAAGTTGGTGCGATTGTGGAAAATTCCAGGCCTTCCGCATTCCTTGCTCCCATGTCATTGTAGCATGCGCATATACTCGTCAAGATGCTTACAACCATTTATCTGATGTGTACAAGGCTGTCACCGTCATGAATGTATATAATAAAAGCTTCTTGGTACTACCAATGGAGGAATACTGGCCTCCATACGAAGGTGATATAGTTTGACACAACGACGAGATGCGTAGATAGAAAAATGGAAGGCTAAACAACACACGTATCAGGACAAAAATGGATTCGACAGATAAAATGATAAGATTATGTAGTATCTGTCGTCAACCAGGACACAACAAGAACAATTGTCCCAATCGAGGAGCATCATCTGGGTCATAAGCTTTTTGTAACATTGTATTTCTGTAACCTTCAATCATTATATATCATAAAGTTTTTGTTACAACGAGGTTCAGAGTAAACATTAGTACAAAATAAGCTAACTGAAAACAGAAATATTTCTATCTGATTACAAGAATCAAATTGATGTCATCTCGACTGAACATCATTTCCCTAGCATCCTTATCAGTTTTCATTCGCACCCAACCAAAGATATTGTCGAGTCTCTCAATACTTCTAATTTTTTTCCCCTTCTGGTATTTTCCCATCTAACCAACGAACCAGCTCCCTCTTCAGTTGATCGAACATAATGATGTTCCAGAACAACATCAGCATCTGAGGTTTGTCTCTCACATAAATCACCTTTCCGTATCGACGACGAACACCAAACATGATTGGCAAATGATGAAATGAGATATGGAACAATGATAGACACAACACATCTATTTAAAACAAAAAAAATTACATTTTACACTAAGGTGCCAATCCAATTGGCGCCTCCATTCAATATTTAAGAGGAGTCGCCAATTGAATTGGTGCATCCTCCTAAAAGTGGGGTACTTTGGAATTTCTTTTGAAACCGGGATTATTTTGGGAATGTCCTTGGGTTATTTTCGTAAAAAATTCAACTTTTTGACTAAAGTAAATAATAATAATAATAAAAGTTATTTGAAAAGGATAATCTTAGAACGAATTGGATATTAACACGATTGTCCAAAAAAAAATATAGGTGGACACATTTTTTGAAATTGATTTATAAATTAATAAAAAAATTAATTTTATATATATATATATATATATATATATATATATATATATATATATATTATAATAATAAATTATTAAAAATTAATAATCTTCCTAATATGTTTAGAGAGTTTGAAAGGAAGATGCTCTAAGAAGAGAGAGTGTTTATTTGACTTGCTGTTTGATGGTGTATTTGGTGGTTTAAAAATGAGATCATCTTTAACAATGAAATAGAAGGTTCGGAAGTGCTTGACGATCGGATCCAAAGATAGAATAAAGTGTAATTATTATGAATTATGTAAATGTGTCTTAGACTTTCTTTAAATCTATAGTGTGTTTAGAGTAGGTCTTTGCTAGCATTGTAATTGGGTTGGAGTACTTCCCGTACCCTTTGTGGAATGTTATCGTGAATTAATAATTTTGATTATGTTTTAAAATAATTAGAAAATATGAAAGTGAAGGTTAATTTGAATTCAATAGACAATTTATCTTTTGAATTCAAAAATAGAAAACACTTTGTGAAATGTTGCAGAATGCGAAATAATATAATTTTTGAAAATTGTTACGGTAGGTGAAACAATGCAACGTTTGAAAAATGTTGTTGAAAGTGTGTTTCATCAAGGCTCACAACCTTATTAAACAACACCACTTTGGCCTATAAATTAAGCATTCCAGATTCGGGAAAAAAACATAAAAAAAACCCTATCTTATTCACACAAAATTTTAGATTTCATCTTCCTTACATTCGAATTTCATCAATCTTGAGCAAACTCGAATATAAGCTGAATTATTCTTGATATTTCTGCTTAAACATTTGAAGATAATTTAAGAATGCTTGAAATACTATAAAAAAGTAATTCGTTCACGATTCTAGGCCCAATCTATTCGATTTAAATTAATTTTTTTAACAATCTTATAATATTTTAAATAATGGAAATCTATGATTCCGTTTAAAGTATCAAATGATGAATTGTCGTGTCGTGGACATATTCTAAACACTTGAAGAATCACTATTATAAATTTGGATAAATTTTATTGTTTTTTTTATAAAAATTCATAAAACTATAAAATCATAATATTTAAATATATTTTTTTACCGTTAGTATAAGAGTAAAGTTATTGATATTATGATATTTTAATAATGATTAGTTTATACGGTTGGAAATCCCCCAAAATCTGTGGAGAATTTCAATTAATCTTGATGAACAAGATTGTTATTACCCACACAATAACAATGAAAATAAAAGAACAATGGAGAAAGAAAGAGTATAAAGAACGATGAAGGAGAAGAAGAATTAAAATTCTACAGAGCTTCTCTCTGCCCACAAACTGTGGAAAACTTGTTATTCACTTTGCAACTGCAAAATACTGTGAATACAATACTATGAATACTCTATTAACCTCATTACAAAAATAAGGGTTACTAAATCTATTTATAGATTTATGTTAACTTGGACCTCAAGCTAAATCCCAAAACTATAAAAGCTCAAAATAGCTAACACTACTAAAATGTGCCTAAGTCAAAATCCTGTGTGAAGCAACATGCTTCGACACTTCGACACACTAACACAACTCAACATACTATGAGGTTAGACACTTCCTTGTTCTGTCGAGAAACCTGCTTCGACACAAGGAATTACAATTCAACACACCACCTAATTCATTATGTCTAAGATATCTACATTCATCATAACTCTTAGTCTTATGAACACTTCGACCTGCACTCCTCTCGTCATGATGTCTGCAATCTGATTCTCAGTTCTGCAGTGTTCCACATTCATCTTCCCATCTGCTACCTGCTCTCGAAGATAATGAAACCTAATTTTGATGTGCTTGCTTCGACCGTGTGCCATCGGATTCTTCTCTAGATTGATAGCTGACGTGTTATCAATCTTCATGGTAATTGCTCCATGAATCTTCGCTGCTATTTCTTCGACCAAATTTACCATCCATGTTGCTTGACATGCACAAAGAGAAGAAGCTATGTATTCTGCTTCTCATGACGATAATACCACTACTGGCTCCTTTCTCGAACTCCAAGCAACTGGTGCATCACCTGGCATAAATACATAGCCAGCTGTGGATTTTCGATCCTCAACATCACTACACCAACTTGAGTCGGTGTATCCCACTAATTTGCATTCTTTTCCTTCATCAGCTGGAGGAAATAAAATGCCATAGTCGAGAGTTCCTTTCAGATACATTAGTATCCTCTTCGTCGCTGCTAGATGTGATACATTTGGCTTCTACATGAACCTACTCATCATACCTACATTGTATGCATAGTCAGACCTTGTGTGACAAAGGTATCGAAGTGACCCAATAAGTCTTCTATATTGGGTTGGGTCGACATCATCTTCATCTGAATCTTTCGACAGTTGTAATATGGGTTCAGCTAGAGTCGAAGTTGGATTGTAATCTTGCATTTCAATTCTCTTGAGTATTTTGCATGTATACCTTCTTTGGTGCATCATCAAACCTCTACCACTCTTGTAGAATTTGATGCCAAGGAAATATGAAATGTCACCCAGATTTGACATTTTGAATTCCTTATTGAGATCACCCTTGAAGTCTTCGATCTCCTTCTTGCAGCTACCTATTATTAACAGGTCATTGACATAGAGACATAGTATAAGAAATTCACTCTTGCCTCTTCTTACATATACTCCATTTTCATATTTGCACTTTACAAATTCCTTCTCCCTTAGAAAACCATTTATTCCTTGTTCCAAGCTCTTGGAGCTTGTTTAAGTCCGTACAGAGCTTTATGCAGCCTATACACCCTTCTTTCTTCAACATGTTTCACAAATCCAGCTGGTTGTACAACATAAACTTCTTCTTCTAAGGGGTCATTCAGGAATGCGCATTTCACATCCATCTGACACATCTGTCAGTTGTTCATGTTTGCTAGACTAACAACCAACCTAATTGTTTCGATCCTAGAAACAGGTGCAAAAACTTCATTGAAGTCGATTCCTTATTTATGAAGAAATCCTTTCGCCATAAGTCTCGCCTTGTGTCGAGTCACTTCTCTTTTGGGATTGAACTTCACCTTGTATACCCATTTCACATTGATTTCCTTCTTGTCTTGGGGCAATTCGACAAGTGACCAAGTGTTGTTGACTTCGATTGACTTCAGCTCTTCGTCCATTGCTTTCACCCACTTCGAATCTTTCAATGCCTCAGCTGCATTGACAGGTCCGACATCTGCATAGAAAGCATAGTGTACTAGCTCACCTTCTTCATTGACCATATCATATGATGTAATCACACATTCTTGCAACCTTGCAGGCATGTGTCTTGTTCTTTGAGGGATTCTTATGCTTGCTTCACCTCTGACTTCTTCCTGTCGAACTTCTCTTTCGGCTTCACTAGCTGGTTCATCACAAAAGATTCTCACTGAATCTTTCTTTACATTCTCAGTCCAATCCAACTCCTTAAGCTCATATATGATCACATCCCTGCTGATCACCACTTGCTTATTCACTAGGTCAAACAACTTGTATCCTCCAGTCGAATGATATCCCATCAAAATCATCTAACTCGACTTATCATCAAGTTTTCTTCTCAACTGATCTAGCACATGTCTATGTGTTATAGATCCAAACACCCTCAGATGACTCAATCTAGGCTTGACACCAGACCAACATTCTTCAGGCGTGATTTCTTATAGCTTCTCCTTTGGACACCTGTTCAGGATATATGTCGCTGTCGACACAGCTTCTCCCTATAATTCTTTGGGTAGATGCTTGCCTTTCAACATACTTCTAACCATATTCATAATGGTTATATTCTTCCTTTCTGCAACTCCATTCTGTTATGGAGTGTAGGGTGGAACCACCTCATGCACAATCCCTTCTTTCACACATAATGTATCGAAGTCTTTCGATACATATTCTCCACCACCATCAGTCCCCAAAATCTTGATCTTTCGACCGCTCTGTCTTTCGACCATAGATTTAAACTTGGAAAATACCTCGATCACTTCACTTTTCTTTTGGATAAGGTAAGACCATATTTTTCAATTGAAATCATATATTAATGTAACAAAGTATTTGTTACCTCCAATCGAATCCACCTGGAGAGGGCCACATACATTAGAGTATATAACTTCAAGAATTACCTTCGATCTGCTTTCTGCATCCTTACTGAAGTTGTTCTTATGTTGCTTTGCTTGCACACATTCTTCACATACTTCATTTGGAATGTCGATTTCTGGTAATCCTGAAACCATATTTTTTTCTCTTCAAATCTCTGATGTCTTTGAAATTGAGATGGCCAAGTCTGTAATGTCATATCCATTCATCTCTGCTGGTTGTTGTTGCAAGGCACTTATGCTCCATCATATTTAGTTCAATCTTGAAGGTTCTATTCTGAGACATTGGAGCCTTCAAGATCAACCTTCCATTTGAATCGAGAACTCACATCATCTTGTCTTCGATCGACACTCTATAGTTCTTTTCGACTAACGGCCCTATGCTGAGAAAATTTCTTTTCATGCCTGGCATGTACAACACATTTGAAATTACTGACCTCTTGCCATCTTTCCTCATAATCAGAACATCACCAACATCTTCAGCTGCTAGAGTGTTGTCATTTGCAAATTTCACCATGTTCTTCATTGAGGGTTTTTTTGTTGACAAACCAATATTTTCTTCCAGACATGTGTGATGATCATCCTAAGTCTAAGTACCATTGGTCCTTGAATATTTCTTCATCTCTTGTTGTAACCATTAGCAACGTCTCTTATTCTTCATGTTTCGCCAGCTTTGCATAAGTTTCTCGATTCTTCTGCTTTTCTGGACAATCACTAGAATAATGACCATACTTCTGACAATTGTAACACTGAATGTGACTCTTGTCTGGCTTTTGACCACCACCTCTTCCCTACCTGCAACACCACCTCTTTGGTTGCCTTGGTTCCAGGGTTTTCTCTAATTCGACCAGTTTCCTTCTTGTTGATTTCGACCAGTCGGATTGTTGTAGCCTCCTCTGCCTTTGTTGCCATTCCAGCTTCCTTTTCCTTTTCTTTCTTTTGTTGATTGAGCCTGCAAAGCCATATCACTTTTCGACTTTTCTGCAGCTCTTTCAGCCATTCTTTGTTCATGAGATTCAAGTGTCCTTTGAAGCTCTTCCATTGTCAGTTTTGACAAATTTTTCGACTCTTCTATGGCTACTACCACGTGGTTGAACTTTGGAGTCAACGACCTCAAGATCTTTCCAACAATAGATCTTGATCTCAACACTTCTCCATATACCTTCATTTTATTCACCAGTTTCGTAACCTTGATGAAGAAATCAGTTATGCTTTCATTGTCTTCCATCTGAAGCAATTCATACTTTCTTTTGTGAGTTTGTAACCACACCTCTTTCACCTTCTCCGCGCCTCCAAACAATTTCTCCAGAATTTCCCATGCTTCATTCGCTGACTCTGCATCACTAACCTTTTCAAAGTTATCTGCATCAACACATTGATGGTTTATAAAGAGAGCCTTATAATATTTCTTCTTCAATTCTTTATGTGCATCCTATTCTTGATTTGTCGCGGCTTCTACAAGCGTTGTTACTCCTTCCTTCACAAGATCCCAAAGATCTTGATAACAGAACACAACATTTATCTGCTTGCACCAATTCTCATCATTGTTGTTTTTGAGAATCGGAAGATTTGCTGGAAAATGTCCGTTTGGATGATTCGTTGCCATGGTATTTTCTTCCCATTGTTTCAATCGGAGCTCTGATACCAGAGGTTAGAAATCCCCCAAAATCTATGGAGAATTTTAATTAATCTTGATGAACAAAATTGTTATTACCCACACAATAGCAATGAAAAGAAAAGAACAATGGAGAAAGAAAGAGTGTAAAGAACGATGAAGGGGAATAAAAATTAAAATTCTGCAGAGTTTCTCTCTGGCCACAAACAGTGGAAAACTTGTTATTCACTTTGCAACTACAAAATACTGTGAATACAATGTTATGAATACTATATTCACCTCATTACAAAAATAAGGGTTACTCCCTTTATTTATAGATTTATTTTAACTTGGACCTCAAGCTAAAACCCCAAACTATAAAAACCCAAAATAACTAACACTACTAAAATATGTCTAAGTCGAAATCCTGTGTGAAGCAAAATGCTTCGATACTTCGACACACTAACACAACTCAACATACTAGGAGGTTTGACACTTCCTTATTCTGTCGAACAACCTGCTTCTACATAAGGAATTACAATTCAACATATATGTCCCATTATTTAAATTGGATAATGTATAAATGTCATGAAATAATTTTTAAAATTACGTAAAAATGGTTATGGTGCACAGTGGTCATTGAAAAGTGAAAATTTGGTATATTTGTGTCGTATAGTCAAAATTGTATGTTCAGAAAGTAACATTGAAAAGTGCACAAAATTGTAATTAATTTTAATTTCAATGGAGAAAGAAAGTAATATTGAAGAGTGTAAAAAACAATAAAGAGAAGAAGAAAGAAAATAAGATATATTTGTGTGCAGTAAGATTCAAAATTATATGTTCAAAAAATAAATTGGAAAGTGCACAAACAAATAGGATATACGTATATACGTAATGAAGCATCAGCAAGTGATATATATATATATATATATATATATATATATATATATATATATATATATATATATATATATATATATATATATATATATATATATATATATATATATATATATATATATATATATCATGAACTTTTCAGACAAATACTTATGGATACATTTTATTAGTGTTGTTATTATGCTTATATGAATGGTGTTAATATTAATTAGAATGAATTGTACATATATTCCATGAATAATATAGAAAATAATAATACACTGAAGCAGGAAGATAAATATTATAATATACGTATTGCATTGCTGGAAATTTATTTATTAGAATTTTTATGTGTCTAAAACTCATGTTAACAAAGTCTCAATATATATAACTTATTGTTTTCACGTTGCAATGACATGGGTTAATAAATTATTTTCTCTCTTATTCACAGTAGATTGCATAAGATATAATTTGTTTTAGTTTAATGAATTTTCTTCCCCTTAATGTATAATTTGATATTTAAGTATAAAGTTACAATGCCATATTAATACATTATGAATTGCCATTTAATTTGTGAGTAGAAATTTGATTATTCACTTGTTATATAATTTGTTATATAATGAATAGAACACCTCTAAAGAAAATTAGTATCTTTCCACGTGATGTATAGAAAAAGGAAGCGCCAAATATTAATCATTTTAGATTGTGGTTTGTATAGTTTATTATAACAACATAGATCTTAAAAAAACTAAGTTAGATCCTTGGGGGATCAAATGAATTCGGGGTATGCACCTAATTAAATAGACATTTGAATTCAAAGTCTAATGTAACTATTGAGTCTCGAAATGTGAAGTTCTTTGAGAACCTAATCAGGATGGATAAGGAATATGAGATTCCCATAAAATAGAGACTCGCGTGAGAAAGGTTCTTCACGGATGGTTGAAACACAAATAAAAAGTTCATCACTCATTGTTGTCAAACAACTCTAACTTAGAATAAGCATATCAAGAAAGTCTGAAAGGATAAGGATCTAGGACCGAACAAAATCGTTATTCAATTTATTTATTTTATCTAGTAGAAAGAAATAATGAGAATTTTATCCGTAAAATTTCTATTATTCTTCAAGTGGAAGATGATCCTAAGATTTACAAGGAAGAAGTAACTTCAAGGATCTTCTCTTGGAATGATGCTATCCAAGACGAAATGGATTCAATAATATCAAACCACACTTAGGAACTTGTCGGTCTACCTAAATGATCAAGATCCATTAGATGCAAGTGTGTGTTTAGAAGAAAGTATCATAGTTGTCGCGGCTGAAAAATTACAGAGTCACCATCATCTTTTATTTCTTTCTAATGAACATGAAAATATAATAAAACCTTAAAGTAAGGATAAGACGTTAGGATTCGAGAGTCGGTTAAGTAAGAGGAAAATGTTAGGTACCCCTCATTTTCATTGTACTCAATGAATGCCTTCTTTAGTTCTAGGGTTGTTATGCCTACATAAGAGGAGTTTGCTTATGTTATTTATTCTTACCCGATTACTCATTTATTTATTTACAAGAAAATTACTTTATTATTTTTTTAAGAAAATATTATTTAATTATAATAAGAACCAAAAAAAGTTTTTTTAAATTTATAATTATACTCGCTAGAGTGTTTCAACTCTATGTCTACGTACCTTCAAGCAATATGAAGGATCAGAATACCATAGTTCGGCTAGAAAATATTTGTTGGTGTGTTGTTTTTAGATTTTGAAAGTTTTCAACGCATCAGGGGCGGATAAAAGTTTGTTTGTAAAATGTCTTAATACATAAGGGCAGAGAATGTGACGTTTGAATGAATTTGAATTGATTTTATATTGATTATGATTGATTGCAACAAAAAAAAGATTAGTTTAACTTAGAAATTAGTGTGAATGATATATGTATATACATAGTTGATTTATGAAATTGAACAAGTTAGTGAAGGCATATAAAAAGAATTATTTAATATTTATTTTTAATATTTTTATTTAATTATTTAATCCTAATTACTACTTATTTTAACTAACCTAATTAAACTCTAATATTAGCTTAAAATCAGAATCCTAATTGACTAATCATTTAATCACCTAATTAGCTAATATTAATATTTTTTTATATTATCATATTAATCATAAGAGAATAGTTAATTTATAAATTATTTTTATTAAACTAATTATCCTAATATTAATCCTAGTAATACTATTAATCAAGATTAATCTAATGATAGTAATTATATTTATAAATGTATTATAAGCAAAATGGTGAAATTAGTTAATTAGGCTAGGGGTGTATTTGTAGTTGAGAAGATGTTGTTGTGTTTTTTGGAAAAATAAAATTGTGTACATGAGGAGAAAAAAGGAGATTTTTTATTGTTCTTTTGATTTAATTTTTTTGTGTTTTAATAATAATAACCTAAATAAAATTAATTATAAACACAAATATTTACTGAAGTAATTATAAAAAAAACTTATTAATTAATATATATACAAATATTGAAGTGATTATAAAAAACTAATGTTCATTATATACAAATATTGAAGTAATTATAAAAAATTAATGTTAATTATATACAAATATACACACTTAATTCATACAAAAAAAATATCAAATAAATTTTAAAGCAATATCAGAAAAATAAATAAAATATGCGTATATTGTTACTAAGATATGAAAAAAAGGAACCAACCTACGAGATCGAGGTCAATCACACTGAGCAAAAATGTTAAGCTTTTGAACTCTTTTTTTACGCGATTGATTCATATTCTTCAATTCCTATGTTTTCCTTTTGCCTTTGAATCAATCTTTTTTTTTTTTCCCTTGATAGAATAGATGTCGGTAGGAGTTTTAAGGTTTAGTTGTTGTTATTCTTCGGTGTGAAGAACAACAACTTTAGAGATTGAATTTGTGAATTATGGATGAAAAAAGTATAGAAAACTTGTGTTATTTATAGATAAGAATTATGTCCAAAAAATTAAATGAGATTTGTCTATTTTTAGAATAATTTCATCTCATTTGATTTTGTTTATTTTTTCATGGCCAAATAAATGAATATGGATGGATTTTGTGAATGAATTAAATAAATTTTGATTTTAATAAATTTTGATAATAATAATAATAATAATAATAATAATAATAATAATAATAATGAAAAAAATAAAAAATAATGTGATAAATGTAATAAGAAAAGGGCTTTTTTTTATATTGATTTTCCTTAAATTTTAGACTAAAAAATATGAGAAATCAATAATATATTAATTATTAAAAACAAACTAATAAAAAAATTCGAAAAATAAAATAAAATAAATAAAAGGTGCAATTTTTAATTATAAAATAATATAAATGAAGGTAAAAACATAAAAGAGAGAGAAAACTCTAAAAATGGGGAAAGTGAGAATCAAACTCAAGACCTCTCTCTTGTAGCTCCTTACACATACTCTTCTACCATGTGTATCATTTCATTATTTAAAAGGAAGGGGCACTAAAAAACATATGAAGGGTGAGCAAAATTTGGGGTATGACGACTGCCAATATTTAATCAACTTTAAACTGAGATGATGATGACAATGGACCTTTATCTTCTCGGAAAGGAGATGATTAAATATAGAGAGAACCCTAATTTTCACCATGAAGTTAGTGGACTCTAGGGATTAGTAAAGATTTATCAACATTGATGCCTTGTTGGTATCCAAACCAACCTTCAATGAAACTCTTGTAGCACCCTGGGTAGAACCCTGGTGAAACCATAGAGAGAACCCTGGTAGAACCCTTTTGATCAGTTTCAACCCCTCCTGGTGAAGTTTTCATATGATTCATATGATCATCCGATCATTTTACAAGAATCGAGTAGGACTCAGACGATCCTCTGATCGTTGTTTGATAAAACCCTAGTAGAACCCTTTTGATCAGTTTCAACCTCTCCGGGTGAAACTTGCATACGATTTCTATGATCATCTGATAATTTTACGGGAATCAGGTAGGACTCTCACGATCCTCTGGTTGTTGATTCTTATGATCATCCGATCGTTTTATGGAATTTTGGTAGGACTCTGATGATCCTCCGATCGTTATGATTCCCATGATCATTCGACCATTCTATGGAATCGAGGTAGGACTCTGACGATCCTCTGGTCGTTGTTTGATGAAACCATGGTGGAACCCTGTGTATCTGATGAAAATTCTCCTGTGTGTGGATAGGTTGCCAAGCTGGGGATGTGAGAGAGGAACACCTACTCATTGGTTGATAATGAACATTCTGGATGTGTTCTTTTGGAAGACTCATAGTGAGTGAGCTTATCGGGGAAATCCTTCATTGAAAAGGTGCTTGTGGAAGTGTTACTTATTGGGGAAGACCAATAAGTGTCCCTACTTGAGGAACTATACTAGTATATTTGGGGATTGGACTTCAATCATTATCGTCATTTTTATGGATCTTCATTTCTAAAGATTGGGTGTTGAGGGAGACTAGTGGTACATTAGAGTATCTAATGTTTTTGTCTGAAATTTATTGTTTGTAACAAGTGTATTTATAATTTCTTGAATGTACTTTAGTTTTTATTATTATCTATGAAAGAGAGAGTTTCAATATACTCCAAGGAAGATTTTGGCAATATCAAGTATCAACGATTCGTAAGGCGGAGTTGGAAGTTGTCCATCTTTGGTGGCATTGGAGAAAGATTGCACACAAACAAAGTTGTGAGGTGTCCAATGAACGATTAGCTAACGACAATCATTGAGACAAGAAATCGGCGGGATCAGGTGGATTCCCATACACGAATAATTCAAGTAGGTTATTGTGGATAGTAAGGTTATGTGATCAAGATCTTGTTTTGTTAGCAGTTTGAGTGTCTGCATCAGTAGAGGAGTTATCATGTGATAGTTCATTGTAATAAAAATGCATGTATTAAACTTATAAAAATAGTGAAAAATCTTGATTATTTTTCCAGTGGTTAGTTAACACCATTGAGTAGTGGACTAGGCAGAGTGAGGACAAACGTCGAACCATTATGTATCTCTGTGTATCTTTTCTTCTTCCCTTATCTCCTTTTAATTTTCTAGTATCCGTTAATATTGTTATGGCATTAATGCATTATTACATCGATTATATGTCATATAGATTATACCATGCTTATAGAGTTTTGATGTATAAGCTTAGTTATGTGATGCATCAATCTTATTGGATTATCATAGACACAATTATTTCTTGAATGAACACTATGTAAAGAATTTTTAAATCACTTTGTTCAAAGCGACTTTGGTTGTCTTGTGATTGAATTGCATTAGAAGCAATCAAGTATTTAATGATATCATGTATTATTTCACCTGGTTTAATCTATTGAGATGCTTTCAAACTGTCCTAGCATTGTGTTTTGCTTCCACGCTTCTTAAAATCTTTGATTTTGTTTAAGGGACCTAAGATATTTTTGAAATTGTCTTAAAGGGAGAAGGTTTATTCAACCCCCCTTCTAGACTTCTTTGTGTCCATATTATTACTCAACACTTCGTGATGTAAGTATAGATTCATGGACATACCTATGCGGGACCTTCACCGCCCACTTCATCGCTCGAAAAAACTAACCCATTACCATGATCGTGCTTAGTGGGATCACCCAAGGTAAGAAAGAAACCATGTGTGTTATATTGACCACTTTAGCAAGGTGGCCATGGTCATGGGAGGCTCAGATGAAAGTTTGAAGTGTTTAATTTTTTAAAGGGGATTGAGATGGGATTTTCTATTTTAGGAAAATTTAGGGTGTAAAGAGGCCGACAACTTGAAATTCTTACTGATTAGGGCATATATTTACATTAACTATGAAGAGAAACTATTAGCCGTGAGAACCAATGGTGGGTTTGAAAACATTAGATCTAGCCAACCATTAGAGATTGACACTAGCATGCCCAATGAAGAAAGTGAGTGTGAAGCTCGCTCCAAGTTGGATGCTTACACACCCTTTAAAACTTCATGGGAGAAAATATAGAAAGAATGTGTGAATACAAAGTTCAAAGAAGTTGAGATAAGGATCTCGTTTCCGATCATAAAATCCTCTCGGACAAATAAATATAAGTATTTTCATTTCCAAAAATGACACAACCATAACACAAATGATTGCATCCCACTAAAAGATGCAATTGAGGTACTAATCAAGAAGGCATAATAAACGGTGTACACCTAGGACGGCTAGAGAGGTCGGGACGCCATAACCACGTTTCTCCTATTTAATGAAGGAAGTAAATAATTTCTCATGTATTCAAATCCTTTATCATTCAAACACCATATTTCATTCTCTTATTGACTTTAGTGTTGGAGTGGTAACCTTCTAGGTCAGTCCCCTCTTTGCCGCATCTGAAGCTTAGAATCACCGCAACAAACTCTGCATCCTCACTCTTCGATCTACTCTAATTCCACTATGAAACAATTAATATATTTATTATTCATTAAAAAGGTTTTAAACATACAACTATTACTAGAAGAAAAGATGATTATTGCAAAGTGACTATGCGTGGTGTTAATCACTCCGCAAAAAAAAATCAGGTCGCAACATCAAAAAATTGTAATGAATAAATAAAAAAGAAACAACATCTCACAACTAATGGAAGGAGTTTCAAAATTTTACAAAACTAGGTTGTAGGGTGAGAAACACCTCACAATTTTTTTTTATAAAAATTTAATTATTTGGGGGAAAATTTTTAATGGAAGATTTATTATGGGTCAAAGACAAATGACCCTTTTAGTCACTTTTTAATATGTTGATGTTGAATTGCGAGGTGAATGACATTTCACAAATTTCAACAGTCAAAAAGTTACAGTTACGGTGTGAAAATCACCCCCACAAACCTCAATAATCATTTTAAGTTATATGGTGATTTTCAACCGCAATATATTACATATTCCAAAAAAAAACACAATATTCACTTCAAAACTCTCTCAGGTCAAACCACTTTCACTCAAAGCCCTCTATCTCTTTCTCTCATACACAACCCTCTATCTTTCTCTCATACCCAAAACAAAAAACAAACCAACATTCACTTATGTTTCTATTCAAATATATTTATATTAGTTTATAATATATATATATATATATATATATATATATATATATATATATATATATATATATATATATATATATATATATATATATATATATATATATATATATATATATATATATATATATATATATATATGTGTGTGTTTTTTTTTTCAAAAAGAATATCGATAAAAAAAGTTTTAAAGCAGAATTAAAAAAATATATATTTATATTAGTTAATAATTGATTTTAACTAAACGTAAAGTTAAAATAGAATAAAACACAAAAACGTAAAAAAATAGAATTAAAATTTAAATATACATAAATTTATATATAAAAAACAGAATAAATATATATAAAGTTGAAAATTTGATTTTAAATAAATTTTTGTTTATTTATATTAAAACAGAATAAAATATGTTATATTTTATTTATATATTATATGATGTTAAACATAAAGATAAAATAGAATTTATATTTTATTTAAGTAAAACAAAATTATTATTATTTAAGATTTTATTCAAAAACAGAATTTATATTTAAATTTTATATTATTTCAAAACTGAGTTAAATTTTATTTTATTTTATTTTATATATGATGTTAAACATAAATATAAAAAAGTTTATATTATTTATAAATTATATCTTATAAAATGTAGTGATATATTTTATTTGTTAAGAAAAGAATAAGGATAAATTAGAAAAATAGAAAAAATAAAAATAAACATTATTTATTATTTTTAATATATGTTTTTATTAACTATAATCGATTTAAAAAAATAATGTAATAAATAAATATTTTAGTGAAATGAATTAAATAAATTTAGTATTTTTAGTTAAAAAGACTAGTTTGTATGTAGTTAATATATAAGTATGTAGTTAAAATATTATTATTAAATTTATGTTAAATAATCATGAGTAATTTATATAACTTTTTATATTTTTTAGTTAGTATTTATTATATATGTGCTAGTTATTTGATATAATTGACCAAAATTCATGACCAATGTCAATTGATTAAAACATTTTTTGCGATTATAATGGCAACAATGTTGTAAACATGCAATAGGAAATATTATAAGTACTATCATAGTTGAGAGTACGATCAAATGTATCTTGGAAGACGTGGACTTAAACCACATTAGGAGGAATTAGTTAAAGAGTTTATTACATTTGCATTTGCTAAAGAATGTTACTAAGAGGGGGAGGAATATGATGTATATGTCCTAAATGTGGATGTAGACGTATAACTAGTAATACAGAAGAATTAGAAAATTATTTGAAGAGAAAGGGTTTTAGAAAAGTTTATAGGGTTTAGACATCAAAAGGAGAAGAACTGTCGGGTATATTATAGAGTTCAAGTAGTCAATCACATATGAAATACAAAGAACAATTTAATCTATTCGATGACATGGTATACGATTCTTTTGAGGTGAATGTTACCTATGATGAACAACAAACTTTTTATGGGGAAGAGTTGTCGAATGAGAAAACGCATAAATTGTATCAGTTGTTAAAAGAAACTAATACACCATTGTTTGAGGGTTTGTCGGACTCTAAGTATATCAAAGTGTGTGAGATTATTTGTCTCGGAGTCTAATTGAAATGTTCCTGATCAGTGTTTGGAACTCTTTACTCAAATGATGTTGGACACGACTCCTACGAAAGACCATCTATCTATAAGTTTTTATGACGCAAAGAGGTTGATGTCGAAGTTGGATTTCACTACAAGAAAATAATGTTTAAGCTACAAGCTGTTAACCACGACACTGACTCTGATGCTAATAATGTTGATTTTAAGTCTCAAGAAGCTGACGCTAACTGATTAAATAAATTGTTTTAACTTTTAGAGTAATGATTGTAACGTCGGGTTCAGCCGACGCTATATATCAATTTATTTTATTTTATTTTTAATAATACATTTATTAAAATACTAGATGCGGGTTTCGCTGACACTAATGCATATATACATGTGAGTTTATTTTCTTATTTTCTTATTTTTATTATTATTATTATTATTATTATTATTATTATTATTATTAGGTCGTAGCGACGGTCAGTGTCAACGCTAATGTTGGTGGGTAAAATTTTCATTTACCCCATAAATTTTGTTTGCCTCTTGCTTTATATATATATATATATATATATATATATATATATATATATATATATATATATATATATATATATATATATATATATATATATATTAGTAATTATTGATTTTTTAATAATCACGACGAATTTAGTTGACACTAATGTTTATTTATATGCTTTTTTTATTTATTTATTTATTCATTAATTTTTTTTTAAATAACAGCGCTCCAAATCGACGTTGATGTTGGTGGGAAAATTTTTCATTTCCCCGCACAAATTGCGTGTGCCTCTTTTGTTATTGTTTTAAGAAATTATTGATTTTTTAATAATAGCGACAACGTAGGCCAAAGCTAAAGTTTATTTATTTATTTGTTTGTTTAATTATTTATTTGTTTTTATATTAGCGGCGGTTCTAACCGACTATGATGTTGTGTCAAAAAAGTTTCCTTTCCTCCTACAAGTTTGCCTTTTTTTTAATAATTATTTATAACAATAACAATATATAACTTTAAACTTTAAATTAAAAAAATCAAATAAAACTAGATATAAATCATAACTAAAACTAAATTCATAAAATCAAATTTATAAAAAAAATTATAAATTTATAAAATAAAACCACAACTAAATTAATAAAATAAAACTAAATAAAATAAAAATTAAAATAAATAATAAAATAGATTAAAACTAAATAAAATTAAAACTAAAAGAAATAAAATTAAAACTAAGGGTGTGTTTGTTTCAAGGTTTTATAAATATTTCTGGGAATATTGTCATGGGAATGCAACATTCTCATGTTTGATTCAATTTTTAAAAAATTATTCTAAGGTATATTTTATTCCCATAAACTTTATTTATACATGGTTCTTTTATTTTTATTCCAAGGTTTAAAGGGTGGGAATTCATCATTCTCATGGGAATAAAGTTCAACTAACTACAACTCCCCACTACTACTCACATTTATTTATTTATTTTATTTTTTATAATTTTTAAATAAAATATTATAAACATTCCTAAAAAATTTAGTTTTTGCCATATACTTGGATAGAAAAATTATTCCAAGTAATAATAATGATGAGAATAAGATTCTAAGGAATATTACTTCTAAACTTGAAACAAACACACCCTAAAACTAAATAAAATTAAAACTAATAAACCCTCACTCCCTCAAACATTCAAATTCATCAAACAAAATTTATGAAAAACTCTTACGTGGATGGAGAGTTTATAACGGAGGATGAAGATCAACTAAGTGACATTGATCTTTGGTTTGATGGACAAAAATTATCCATTTTTATTTAACTTTATTTGTACATCTAACCACAGTTTTTGCCATTTTAGTTTATCAGTTTATGATTTGGAACTTTAGTTTTATTGAAGTTGGTATAAGAAATAAACTTACATATTAGCTTATGCAAATTATTTTCCACTTGCTTTGTGAATGTTAGTTATATTGTTTATTTGAAAGACTCCTAATTTTTGCATATTATGTATTGATGACAAAGAGTGTGGTTTTTACCTTCTAATATTGTTATTCCATTTAGTTTTGGTACGTCCTAGAAAAAAATTAAAAGTAGGTTTGGGTCGGTCTAAAATGCAGGTTTCAACCCAAATACGTCTAGGTCGGCCTAAAAAAATTGAAAATCAACATGAGCAAGATAAATATTGTTGCTTCAGACTAACCCTATATATTTACATCTAGAAAGTTAGCATCACAGTTGGCCGAGACTATAAAAACAATACAAAATGTTAGTGTCGCATAATGCCGACGCTACATAGTTTAATCAAGAAAATTAGCACTCCATAGGGCCGACACTATAATAGAAAATACAAAACTTGAGTGTCGCTCATGGTCGATGCTACATGATCATATATAACTACTAGCGTCACATATAGTTGACGCTAAATAACGACAACTCTTTAGTGTCAATTATAATCGACGCTAATGTTAAACATGTTTGTACTCTAGCGTCGATGTTTGTGTATTAGCGTCTCTTTAGCATTTCTCTAAACCAAAGCTAATGTTAGCGTCAGCTGAATGTTATGCTTTGCTTCCGGTATTTTGGTGTCTGTCAAACTCTGATGCAAAGTCGACGTTAACATCCTTTAGAGACATTTTTTTGCTTTTAGTTCAGGTACAATGTGACACCCATCTGATGGTGAGACATGGAAACACTTTGATCGAACATATCCTGAATTTGTTGCGGAAGCCATATATGCCAGACTCAGATTGTGCTTTGATAGTTTTACTCTATATGCTCAAGCGTCAACAATTGGATATTCTTTTTGGCTAGTTATTGTTACCTCTTACAACCTCCTCCGTGAGATTTGCATGACAAAATCTTACATGTTTTTGACTTGTCTCATTCCAAGACCGTCGAGTCTAAGAGCAGGAATTGATGTGTATTTACAATATTTAATTGCTGATTTAAATAGGTTGTGGATTGGAGAATGGACTTATGACATATCTCGTAAACAAAACTTTAACATGCGAGTTGTTTTGACGTGGACTGTTAATGAGTTTCCTCCATATGCCATGTTGTCTGGTTGGGATACACATGATAAAATGAGATGGGGTAAAATAATTTTATTAAACAAAACTTTAACTAATTATGCATTTAAATATTTTTATTTAATTTTGAATTTAAAATATTATTGGCTACAAATTATTTATTATTATATTTATATTATTATAAATATTAAAATAAATATATTAATAATATAAATATGATATTTTTTATTAAATAAATTTATATATGTGAGCGATAAAATATACTCCAAATGATATATGATAAAAGTTGCGGCGTGAATTAGACCTAACAATATTGTGGTGTGAATTTCATACCGTTAACAAAGTCTGACCTGCACAACTGACACACAGCTCTGATCACTTATTTTACATACTTGTGTCGTGAAATACACATAACAATGTTGCAAGATTAATTTTATCCAATAAAATAATTTTTAGTTGACGTGTTTTTCACTTTGCAATGTGGTTTTAAGAGTTGATGTGTTTTTTTCTTTGCAAAATACAGTTTTTTAAGTGTATGTTGATAAAATGTGCAAAGCAGAATATATTTAAAATTGTTTTTAATTAAATGTGTAATTTAAATTTTGAGTAAAATTGCAAAAATGTTAGTGGATTGGAGGCTAAAATAAATACCAATAAATTTTAGATTCCATAATATTAATATATTTATCAAATAGGCTATCCAAACGCATAGAAAAATTAATCTTTCACTACAAACTTCACCTCCCTGTATAACTTTTCTCTTTCTTCTACCTAGAACAAACACCTCACACAATGCACAGTCTCTTCAACTTGAGAATCTAGAAGAAGTCGTTTTCACAACCATCATATAGTTTCAAGATCACAGTGTGTTGAGTAGAAAATATATTAATAAAAATGTTCAAATAAATAACCGTCAATAGAGTTCTATATATATAATTAGTTAATTAGAAAAAAGTGGCATTAATACACAAAAATGGTATTCAACGCACGCACAGATTAGAAATAACTTCAAGGCATGCAAGTAAGCATGATGCAGATCTCAATTCGGCATCAGACCTTAACTTTAATCAAGTTCTAGTACTAACAAGAAAATTATTTTTTGGATAATTTTAAAACATCAATAGTAATTGTTATATTATTTTTTTTGATTAAAATGATATAATTAAAATTTAAAACAATTAAATTATCTAACAATGTAAATATACACAGTTCTTAAAACAATATAAAATTCTAAAGCCAAAATCCCTGGTAATAAGATTATATCTAAAGGTAAATTTTAATTTGAGTTTTTTTTAAAATTATTAATTTATAAATATTAAGAACTTGTTTACATTAATATATAAATATAAATAAATGTTGTTGTAAAAAATTAAACCTTGAGCTATCATATTAAACCTAATTAACTCAAGTAGCACATATTAGTTGAACTATCTTACTCACTCACTCACACCAACTTCAATTTAATTTTAAAAATGTTAACATTGGAGAAAAATAAATATTTTATTATTGATTCAAAAAATAATTTCAGAATGTATACAAAAAGTTCAAATTGTCAAAATATTTTGGGGCACCTATTTATCTGCAACCATTTGGCACGTGTTTGGTTCTGCGATTAGGAAAATTGATTTTGAGTTAATGGTTTAAGTAAAATTGATTATGACTGAAAGTGCGATGAAGGTAAAGTGATTTATGTTTAGATAAATTTATGCCAAAGTGAGTTATGTTTTGATAAATTTATACAAAAGTAAGTTGAATAATACATTTCAGTATAAAAATTACGTTAAAACTCAAAAGCGTCTAAGGATTTTAGACTTTAGTGAAACCCAAAGTGGTTTTCTTGCATTTGTCAAAATCAACTAGTGATGGTCCAACACGTGTTAGCTTGGTTCAAAAGAGGCCATAGGGCATTGATCTCGGTCTTGCAATAATTCCACATGATGAGACATATCTTCAAAGTTGTTCGATTTTTGTTCCTATGCACCATCATATTCTAGTGATACCTCGGGTTCAATTTCACCACTATTTGTACTCGGCCTAGGTAATATCTTGAGATGAACCCGTGTTAGAGTCTTTCTTAATTCAGCTCCTAATTTTTGTTATTTGGGTCCTTTTAGTTGCAAAAGCTCAACTCTCATTTATTTTACTATATGTACTCTTTTTGTTGGGACATTTGTGTTTGATCTCATTGGTGAACTATTGAGCTTGAAGACTGCTAAGGTTGGGTCCATTTTTCAGGCCTAATTTGCATGGTCTTGTCATGGGGTGCCTAGATCCTATAGGGATCTAGTATCCTTTTTATTCACCCCTTGATGGAGGATTCTACAACCTCGAGTGTGGTTTATTGGGTGCTCGAGATGGAGATAATTTTCTTTTCGATGAGTATTGTGATCCCATATTCAATTGTGCCCAGCTTTGATGGGATTTCTTATAGTAGTCATATCTCTATTTGGATAGGTGTTTCAGTTCTCCTTTATCTAAAACGAGAAAGTTCTATAATATTCGTAGGCCTTTTCTTGGTGGTCCTGCTTGTCCCCATAGTTTTGTTTAGAGAAATCTCAAATGTCCACTATTTTATGCTTCTGTTATAAAGTAATGGTCCAAAGACAAACTAAGAGAACTTTTGCAAGTGATTATTATGGAGATGAGGTAAATGAGATCAATTTATGATCACTGATTGGGTTCAAGAATGTTTGTTATGCTATCTCTTTTTTACTTTTTTTCTTGAGAATGTGGGTTCTTATTTTTATCTCAAGTTTTGATGGATTATCCCTGGTTCTGGCATGAATGCTTATTTGAAGTATTTTTCAACTCTACTTGTGTTCCAATTGGGTTCTTTTGAGACTGGCTTAGGGGGTGAGTCCATCATTTTTGGGGGGACACTTGAATTTTATTGCTTTACATTCTAGTGTTAAGGCTATTGGACTTTCTTCTGTGATGGAGGATAATTTTAAGGTTCAAAGCTTAATGGATCTTGATCAACGAGATGCCTTTGTTAAGGAAAATAGGGAGTCGAGTGAGTGATAATGATCATAGGATCCTTCAATATTACATGGTTAGGACCAGGTTAAGAAAAGTAAAGATTAGGAAGCTCATGAGAGTTCATCGTCTCGTTCTTTTGCTATTCAAGAATTGATGTTAGGCATTGTTGGTGATGTTATTTTTAATGTTATCTTCAATGAGTCCTTCTGTGAGTGGATTTGCATCCCTAAGGTTGGTAATATTGGGGCCTCATTTCTATTTAGTGTAGTTCCAAAGGGAAATTAGTGTTTTCTTTCTTTGGCCTACGTTACCTTGGTGTTTGTTTAGAATGAAGGCTCAACTTGTGTCATTGTTTGGTGGTTAATTTTTACACTAGTAGACTTTACCTGATAAAAGGGTGTTCTTAGTCCATTTAAAGAGATCCAAAGAACATTTAAGGGGCCTTATCTTGTATATTTAGGGGACTTCAATAAGGCGCTTTGGTCTAATGAGATAAAGAGCTCGTTAAAGAGCCCTTCTACTAGGGTGTTAGCGGAGTACCATGATTTTTCATGCTTCATTTCTTCTTTAGGGTTGGGGATAACCTCACTTTATTAGGAAAGAGTTTTATATGGGTCTAACTCGTACAATGATTTGCTTAGATTGTATTCTTTTATCGGATGGTTGGGAATATATGTTGGATCCCAAGATTTTTTTGGATTTTCCATGTGATTCAAGTGTAGGTCTTAGATATGGGGTCCAAAGTTGTTTCTCTTCAACAATTTAGGGTTAACTAACTATGACTTTTAGGGTGTTATTGTGTGGTATAGGGGGTCCGCTACTTCATCGGGTTAGATGATGCACATTCCTAAGTGAGGGTTTATATAGTATGTGACCACCTCTTTGTTAATTATTTATTGTTGAGGAGTTTGGCGACCTACTTCATTACAATCATTCTGAAGATGGCTTTCGTCTTGTCTTTTGGAGATTTTAGGCCCATTGCTTTCATTGGTTCCCTGTATTTTGATGGCTAAAGTGTTGGAGGCTAGGCTAGTTGTTGTCATGAATATACTTATTTCCTATAATCAATCCACCTTTCTCAAAGGTAAGTAGATGGTGGATGAGGTTATAATGTTGAGTGAGATCATTGATTTGGATAAAAAATCAGGAAAAAATTGTCTTGTTTTCTAATTCGATTTTGAGAAGGCCCACGACTTGGTTAGTTAGTATTATCTAGAGTATATGATTAGGATGTTTAGTTTTGGTGGGAAATGGAAATGATGGATTAATGGATTTGATTCTCCGGGGAGCCTCTAGTTGTTGATCTAAAACTTCCCTTTAAAGAAAGTTAATATCCATAAAGTGCTTAAGCTTGGAGATTCTTTGGCTCCTTTCCTCTTTCTTCTAGTGATAGAGGACTAGAGTGTTTCATCGTAGAGGTTGTTGTTTTCATAAGGGTATTTCTTGGAGTTCAAGGTGGACAGTTGGTGTCACACCTCTAGTATGCTTTCGACATTATCATTATTGGGGAGATATCAATCGACAACCTTTGAACTATCGAAATCGCCCTTCAGAGCTTCAAGATAGCCTTAGGGCTAAGGATGGGCTTCCCAAAATATGTTTATATGGTTTTAATGTGGAGGGTCATTTTGTAGCCTTTGTATAGAACTTCCTCAATTGTAGAGTTAAGTTTCTCCACTTAAAGTACCAAGGTCTCCTGATTTAGGATAACCTTGGTAGGAAGTCTAATTGGGAGCTTCTTATTAAGATTATCTCAAATATGCTTGTCTCTTGGAGGAATAGGTTTATCATGTAAGGTGGGAATAAGGTTTTCATCAATTTGGTGTTGCATGTTATCCTTATATTTTTCTTTCATTTATGAATATGCCTATTTTGGTATGGAGTAAGATTGTATTCCTACAAAAGTAGTTCCTCTCGGGTGATTCAGATGAGGGATGGCGAGAATTGCTAGGGTTAAGTGTGAGAAGATCTATAAACCTAGGAGTTTGTGAGGCATAAACGTTCAAGACTTAAGATTGGTTAATCTTGCCTTGTTAAAAAATTGGACATGGAAGAACTTATCTAAAGACTCGTCACTCTAAAGGTATATTCTCTTAACAAGGTTTAACACAATATTTTCTTTTGCTTATCTTCGTGGTTGCTATGGAGACCTAACTAGGGGTTTCTATTGGTTGAAGGAAGTCTCCCTGCTTGATTCTAAGGTTAACTTTGGGTTCTAACTAGTTTGACGATGGTATGGGTATAAGGTGGTTGGGAATGGTCCAAGTACTATTTTTTTGGTAGGATATTTAGGTTGTGTATAGGCCTCTAAGAGCTAATTTTAGGAAGTTGCTCCTAATATTCAAGAAGCAAAATCATCTAGATGGATAAATGGGGTTTTGGGTGGAGGGTGTATGAGTTTGGGATTTTAAGTGGACGTATAGGCTTTTTATTTGAGAGAAGCCCCATGTGTTATGGTCCAGGCCCTACTTGGAAAAGTTAGACCTAATCAGAAATAGTTTTGGGCTAGAAAGCTTGAAGTTAAGGGCATGTTCTCTGTCAGGTATGCCTATGAAGCTCTGGTTGACTCATCCCCTGGCCATGGATTTAGGCTATATATAGAGAGAGAGAGATCTATTTGTTGGCTAAAAGGTGGAAGAGTTGGGACCCATATAAGGTTATTGTCTTCTCCTTGCAGTTTCTAGAGGATATAACTTAGTCTATAGTGAATATGCTTAATTGTATATTTATTGTTGTCTTAATACCATTTCACGTGTCTTCTGTATAAATCAGATGGAATGTGTGGATCATATGTTCGTTGTGTTTGGGTTTGGAATATCTATTTGTTATAAAATTTTTAGGTGGTTGGGTAACAAAATGATTTGGCTTCATTCTATAATTGGTTTTTTTTAGACTTAAGTTAGTTGGAATAGGTAACAAGAGCTTTCGTGGCTTGACTTCAATTTGGTAGTTGGTGGTGGTCTGGTTTTTTTAGAAAGTTTGTAATGATGTTATTTTTTCCATAAATATTTTGTCTTGGTTGGTTTGGCATGTCTTGTGCTGGCTTGCTTGGCTTTACCAACCTCTCTTAGCTTGATATTCCTTGATTCTTCCTTGGCGTGATGTTATGGCTAGTGATGATTTGGGTTGGAGATTTGTTGAAGGCATGTGTTTTCGTCTCTTGGTTGGTTGTTCCTTGTTTTGTTATTGTTTCCTTGTAGTTCCTTTTTTGGTTTTGTTGTGGTTTACTTGAGTTTTTCTTTGTAGTTTTCCTCTTTGTTTAGTATCATTAGTGCTCTTTGTATCTTAACTCTTTTTTTTTTTAGAATATTTTTTTTATATATTATCTTATTTATTATACAAAAGAAGTTAATAATATAAAAATAAAAAAACTTAGATGACCACGAGAATAGTCCTAATCTTTTTTTAAAGAAAAATATGATATATAAGAAATAAATAAGGATATTATAACCATCGTACAATTTTTTTCGGGAAAAGACACAAGAAGTAACAATTCCATAATTAAAATAAAAATAAAAAACAAAATACAACTACCGAATACAACAAAGCTAGTCATCCAGAAGAAAAAACAACCAACAAAACAACCACAAAAAATAGAAAAATCGGTATCAGGCAAAGCTAGATCTCTCCAATATGAGGACACTTGAAAAGAGTAACAAATCCATAGAAGACGAAACAAGAACACATCCAATGGAGGTCGAAGACGCTCACTCCTCTATTGACTTAAAAATAGGATAGGGTTCTCTAGCCAAGCCGCGTAACCATATGAGGTATCAACGAACCTACCAAGATATTATTTCCAATCCAAGAAGATGCTCATGTCTTCCACATCTTTTGGTGTCATCGAAAACCCACAAAAAATTATGCTATTCTGAGTTTTTCAAATTAACCAAACAACGACATGTCAAATCATCTTCATCTCCCCTTTGATCATAGCACCCCTAGAAAAAGGGATAACTACTAAAAAAGGGTCAAAGTATTTCTAGGCAAAACAACAAACCATCCCAACCACCTAAAAATCCTATACAAATAGAGATGGTGGAAGAGTCAATGTACAATTTGCAACTTGCTAAACCAAATGTTACTAACTGTCTTTCAAATTATAAAAGAAAATTCCATTCATAATCTTCTTTTTGATACAATAATATACAACTATAACATATATATATATATATATATATATATATATATATATATATATATATATATATATATATATTGTCATAAACTCCTTAAATCTCCATCTCTACCATAAAAATAGCTATCATTAATTTATAACTTCAAAGAATTTAACCACCACTAATAATTAAGACAATTCCAACCACCCTCCCTAGTCAAAACTTATTTTCAAAAAAATAATAAAAGTTAAATAAACTCAACAAACAATCACAATTCATAACATTTGACCCTAAATTTAATAAAATACCAAATCTGTTTCCCGCATTAATTCAAGACAACCGTTACATTTGAAACTCATGCATGCTATATATTGATAGAGACTCTTCAATAATAATATCTTGTTGAATAGACAAACATATATATCAATCTAGGGATGCAAATTTAATAAGATAATAACAACAAAACCTTCATTTCATGTGCTTGAAAATATGAACTTAGAGTTCCTTCCACTTTTATTTCTGAATTTACATAACATAGTTAAAATCATGGAGAGTTAGACATCATAAAGAGTTGGAATCAAACACAACCCATTTTTCCTTCCAACAGTCATTCCAAACTCTTCAACCATATCCAAATCTTCAGGCTTCATCTGATTTGGAAGCTCCCAATTGAAATGATAAAGTAATAAAGCCAAAGGAAGTGTTAAACTTGCTAAACCAAATGTCATACCAGGACACATTCTTCTTCCAGCTCCAAAAGGAATATACTCAAAATTCATACCTTTGAAATCAACAAAACTACCATCAAATCTCTCTGGAATAAACCTCTCAGCATCACTCCAAAACTTTGGATCTCTTCCTATTGCCCATGCATTTATCAAAACTGTTGTGTTTTTCGGTATATCGTATCCGTCAATGATGGTTTGTTCATTGCATTCTCTTGGAACCAATAGAGGAGAAGGTGGGTGTAACCTTAGGGTTTCTTTTATCACTAACTTTAAGTATGTGAGTTCTTCAAGATCAGTTTGAGATATTTGTTGTTTTCCTTTGAATGTTTCTCTTATTTCAGCTTGTGCCTTTTCTCTAACTCTTGGATTTTTCATCATTTCTGACATAGCCCATTCTATTGTTGTTGATGATGTATCAGTTCCAGCAACAAATATATCCTGAAAATTATCAACATATATAAATAAAAATCATTTTTATAAAAAAGTTCTATAAGACTTAACTATATATGTTTCCGTTTTTCTGCGGGCCGGAATAGGGTTTTAGTCCAACATTCTCTTATATGTTCGTCCTGTCTTATCCCGTTTTTTGGGACTTTAGGGATATCCCATTTTTTTTGGGACTTTAGGGATATAAAGTGTGTATTTCTGTTCGAGCTCACCTTATTTTTGTACGGGGCATGACAAAAATTTTGACTCGCACTCTTAACTATACTGGCTTCACTACATCCTATTTTTTGGGGGGTTTTTGCGAGGGTTTTGCGAGGTGATTAAGATACAGGAATGTATAGTTCGTCTTTTGAAAATTACAAAGTTAAACTCTTAACATTGATCTGATATATTGTTTACCATAATAAAAAAATAAAACAAATTATGAATGAAGTGTTATACTATATACTAACCCAAATCACAGCTTTGATGTTGTTGATTGTTAATTGGACATCAAGGCTTCCACTTTGTTGGACTCTCAAAAGAACATCAACAAGATCTTCCCTCTCAGCTTCATTCTTGATATCTTCTTTACCTTTTGATATTTTTTCTTGATGATTTCTTACAACATTATCTAGGATTTGGTCTACACTTTTATGAATTTTCTCAAACTTTGCTCTCATCCCGGTTAGCATATGAAGAATTTTCATTGAAGGAAACAAATCATCAAGCTCGAGTCCACCCGAAATCGCGATTGCTTTTCGAATAAGAATCACAAACTCATCTTGATGTTCGGATTTATCACCGAACGCCGCTCTAGAAATAATAGAATTTATCACCGAAAAAACTCTACTAGTGAGATTAATTGGTGATCCAGCACATAACTTAATTGATTGTATGAACTTTTTCGCCTCATCTTCTCTAATGTAAGAGAAAGATTGAACCCTTTTAGCACTTAGAAGTTCTAACACACATATTTTTCTCATTTGTCTCCAATAATCACCATATGGAGAAAAAACAATATCTTTAAAACCATATGCTAAAATTTGAGGTGAAAGAAGTTTTGGCCTATCGGCAAAAACAACATCATGTGTTTTCATTACTTCTTTGGCTAAGTTTGAGGATGAAACAACAACTGTATTAATTTCACCTAGTTTTAGGAGCATTAAAGGTCCATGTTTGTGAGAAAGTTTTTGTAAACCATGATGTGGAAGTTTTCCTGCAAATATTAGTTGGTGCAAATTACCAATGAGAGGTAGTTTTCTTGGACCAGGTGGTAATTTGTAAGCAAAGGTTTTTGGATTGTAATATTTTGTAAGCCAATGAAAAAGTAAGAAAACAAAGAAAGGAATGAGAACAAAGGAAAGTTGAAATTCCATGGCATGTATATTAAGAAGAGATTAGTAACCTCTTGATGTTTATATTGTTTACTGTAATGTTAATGTTGGTTCTTATATAGAGTTTTGAATCTAGTGATTAGGATAAAATATAGTAATTTTTTCGTTTGGATTAATTGAATAAGCCCTTACTAGGTAGTATTTATACAGGTTTATCCGAAAATTATTTTTTTGCATAATTATATAGAAAAGTAGCTTATTTTTACAAACATAGAGAGAGATATAAGGAAAACTTGGATTATTATATATTCATATTTTACTATAGTGACTGATTTTAAAATATGTTGAGGTTGTATTTAGAGGTAAATATATGGATGTATATTTATGTTTGAAATAATTCGTCTTATGAGCTCATTTTTGTGAATGAAATTCAACACCATTTATTAGCTTGCAGGATTAGCTACATAGACATCATGATTTATTGAAAAATTAAAACAAAAAGTTAATTGGTTGCTAAATAATTGGGAGAATACTAAAGATACTTGTTTACAAATTTGTGTTTAGAGTATGATCATCATGTACGAGGCACTCTTTTTATTTCCAGAAATTATATTTGAAATCAAAATTTTGATTTTAAATGCAGTGTTTTTTTATTAAAAAAGTTGATTTATAAGTATTACTAATAATTATTATGAAAAAAATATTAAAAATATATATTTTATTTATTTTAGTGTGTAATTTTAAAATGAAGTTTTAAGAGATAAAAAGTCAAGAATATATATATGGTGTCACATACATTGTATCTATTAAATATTTAAATTTCATGACAGTTTTATTCTTGTACGTGCATGCAGAGGCCACATTCACAAATTTTGGTCAATGGGATACAAGAGTTTCAAAGGTAGAAAAAAGCGCCATGCACTACTACAACCAACACAAAATGAGAGCAAAAAAAAAGAGAAACTACCGTAAATACAATCAACAATAAAAAATAGCATGAAGAATCTAGAAGAAAGGTAATCTACCAAAAACACTTTCCAAAATATATATATATATATATATATATATATATATATATATATATATATATATATATATATATATATATATATATATATATATATATATATATATATATATATATATATATATATATATATATATATATATATATAAAGAATAATATTAAATTTTTATATAGTTAAAATACAATTCTTAATATATATATATCTCAATAAAAATTACATACATATAAAAAATTGTATTATATATTTTTTTATCAATTATAATTTTAAATATTAAATTATTTTTTTTTATTAAAGAATCTAAAATATATAAATTGAAATGGAATATTTTAGAATGTGGTTATTGACTTTGTGCCCAAGTATATACATTTGACGTATAAGACATGGAGTGTTTTTCATTAGAGAGCATTAAATATTATAGGATTTCTTCTTTTAGAGCAACACCTTTGTGAGAGACACACCACATATTCACCAAAAACTTTAAGGTTTTAGGTAAATATGTGGTGTGTCTCTCACAAAGGTGTTGCTATAAAATAAGCAGTCTCACAATGTTCAACGCTCCATATGAAAAACTCCCCAAATAAATGGTATCAAAGTCTTTGGTTCGAGAAATGGATTGACTTACTTGTATTGAAAGTCAACGGCGCCACAAGGGTAGTGAGTAAGAAACATTCTATTGAAGAGTATCAACGGCGTCACAAGGGTAGTGAGTAAGAAACGTTCGGTGTAGTACACGAGTTTGTGGAAGTAAGAAGAGCTTCCACTTGAGGGGGAGAATTATGGACTCACACTTGAGGAGGAGTGTTGAGAATGTAGTAAGTGTGAGTAGTGTCGGTAATAGTCTCATATTGGTTAAAAATGTGGAGACTTGAGCATTTATAAGTGAGAGAATCCATCTACCTATCACCTTAAGGTTTTGGGTGAATATGTGGCGTGTCTCTCACAAAGGTGTTGCTCTAAAAGAAGAAGTCTCACAATGTTCAATGCCCCCTTGTGAAAGACTCCCCCAACAAATTTCGAACCAAATCTTGATGAACAAGAATTAATCTTTATGATTGATTACTCATCTTGTTCTTCACTCTTCAGTCGAGTGAATCAACCAAACTTGGTTGCAAGATTTCGGTTCACAATGGTAATGAAAAGAAACAAAATTGAATTGGGGAAGAAAGAGAGATTAGGGTTTTCAAATGAAAGAAGAAGAAGAAATTTTTGCAGAGTAACTCTCTTTTCTCAAACTGAGATTTTTATTCCTTTGCAACTGAAAATATGTGTTATATTACAATGATATGGGTTACTCCCTATTTATAGAGTTGGGTTTTCTTACTCCTCAAGCAAAACCCAAAATACCTAATTCTGTTAAAACTACAAAATTGGACCTAAGTAAAAATCCATGTTGAGGCTAACTCCTCAACACTTCGACAATTAGTTGTTTCGACACATCCTTGCTTTTGTCGAGCGGAATTAAAATTCAACACACCACAAAATTCATTGTATCTAAGCTATCTACATTCATCATAGATCTTAATTTCTTGAACACTTCGATCTGTACTCCTTTTGTCATGATATCTACAATATGATTCTCAGTTCTTCAGTGTTCCAAGTTCAGCTTCACTTTTGCTACTCGCTCTCTCGAAGATAATTGAATCTCATTTTGATGTGCTTACTTCGTCCATGTGCTATCGGATTCATCGTCAGATTGATAGTAGCCATGTTGTCGATCTTAATGATAATCGCTCTATGATTCTTCCCGGTAATCTCTTTGACCAAATTAACCATCTATGTTACTTGACATGCATAGAGAGAGGTAGCTATGTACTATGTCTCACACGATGATAGTTCCACTACTGGTTCCTTTCTTGAACTCTAAGAAATTGGTTCCCCACCTAGCATAAACACATAACCAGATGTGGATTTTCTATCCTCAATATCACTACACCAACTTGAGTCGGTGTATCCCTCTAGCTTGCATTCTTTTCCTTCATCATCTATAAAAAAACAAAACATCACAATCGAGAGTTCCTTTCAGATACCTTAGTATCCTCTTCATCACTACTAGGTGTGATACCTTTGGCTTCTACATGAATCTACTCATCATACTTACATTGTATGCTATATCATGCTTTGTGTGACAAAAGTATCAAAGTGATCTAATTAGTCTTCTATACCGCGTTGGATCGACATCATCTTCATTTGTGTCTTTCGACAGTTTCAATATGGGTTCAGCTGGAGTCGAAGTTGGGTTATAACCTTACATATCAAATCTCTTGAGTATTTTTCTTGCATATCTTCTTTGGTGCATCATCAAGTCTATAATACTCTTGTAAAATTTGATGCCAAGGAAATATGAGAGATTTCCCAAGTATGACATTTAAAACTCCTCACTTAGGTCATGTTTGAAATCTTCAATCTCCTTCTTACAATTTCCTGTTATCAACGGGTCATCGACATAGAGACATAGTATAAGAAACTCATTATTGCTTATTCATACATATACTTCATGCTCAGTTTTTCACTTCACAAATTCCTTCTCCCTTAGGAAATTGTCTATCTTATTATTCCAAGCTCTTTAAGCTTGCTTAAGTCCATACAAGGCTTTATGAAGCATGTATACCTTGTTTTCTTCGTCATGTTTCACAAACTTAGCTGGTTGTGCAACATACACTTCTTCATCTAAGAGGTCATTCATCAATTCACATTTCACATTCATCTGACATGTGTGTCAGTTGTTCATGTTTACTAGACCAACAACCAACCTGATTGTTTCGATTTAGCAACAAGTGTGAAAACTTCATCGAAGTCGATTCCTTCCATCTGAAAAAATCCTTTTGCCATCAGTCTTTCCTTGTGTCGAGTTACTTCATCTTTGGGATTCAACTTCACCTTGTATACCCACTTCACATTGATTTCCTTCTTGTCTTAAGGAAATTCGACAAACGACCAGGTGTTGTAGACTTTTATGGACTTCAGTTCCTCATTCATTGCTTTCACCTACTTCGAATCCTTCAACGCTTCAGTTGCATTGAATGGTTCGACATCTGTGTAGGAAGTATAATGTATCATCTCACCTTCATCATTAAACATATCATCTGATGTAATCATACATTCTTCCAACCTTGCATGCATGTATCTTGTCCTTTGAGGTTTGCTTGGGCTTTCTTGACCTCTGATTTCTTCTTGTTGAACTTCTCTTTCGACTTCACTTGTTGGTTCTTCGCATAAGATTATCACTGAATCCTTCTTGACATTTTCAATCAAATCCCATTCCTTAAGCTCATCTATGATCGCGTCCCTGTCGATCACTACTTGCTTGTTAACTAGGTCGAACAACTTGTAACCTCCAGTCGAATGACATCCTATTAGGATCATCTGATTTAACTTGTCATCAAATTTTCTTCTCAACTAATCTGGCACATGTCTATGTGTTATAGATCCAAATGCTTTCAGTTGACTCAAGCTAGGCTTGACACCTGACCAACATTCTTCTGACGTGATTCCATCTAACTTCTTTGTCGGACATCTTTTCAAAATATATGTTGTCGTTGACACAACTTCTCCCCATAATTCTTTGGATAGATGATTGTCTTTCAACATAGTTCTCACCATATTCATGATGGTTCTATTCTTCCTTTATGTAGTTCCATTCTGCTGTGGAGCATATGGGGCACCACCTCATGCATAATCTCTTCTTTCTCATATAACATGTCGAAATATTTTGACACATATTCTCCACCACCGTCAGTCCTCAAAATGTTGAGCTTTCAACCACTTTGTTTTTCTACCCTAGATTTAAACTTGCCAAATACCACGATCACTTCACTTTTCTTCTTGATCAGGTAAGTCCACAGCTTTCGACTAAAATCATCTATGAATGTGACAAAGCATCAGCTACCTCCAATCGAATCCACCTGGATAAGACCACACACATCAGAGTATATGACTTCAAGGATTGCCTCCGACTTGCTTCCTGCATCCTTGCTGAAGTTGTTATTGTGATGCTTCGCCTGCACACATTCCTAACATACTTCATTTGGAATGTCAATTTTTGGTAACCCCAAAACCATATTTCTTCTCTTCCGATCCCTGATGTCTTTGAACTTGAGATTGCCAAGTCTATAGTACCGTATTCATTCATCCCTGCTAGCTGCAAATGTAAAGCACTTGTGCTCCATCACATTAAGTACAATCCTGGAGGTTCTATTCTGAGACATAGGTACCTTCAAGATTAACCTTCCATTTGAGTCGATAACTCTCATCATCTTGTCTTTGATCGACACTTTGTAGTTCTTTTCGACCAACTGCCTTATGCTGAGCAAATTACTTTTCATGCCCAGTATATACAATACATTGGAAATTACTGACCTCTTACCATCTTTCCTCATAATCAGAACATCAACAATACCTTCAGCTTCTAGAGTATTATCATTTGCAAATTTTACCATGTTCTTCATTGACGATTTCATGTTGACAAACCAATCTTTCCTATCAGTCATGTGTGATGAGTATCCTGAGTCCAAGTACCATTGATCATGGAATCTTTCTTCATCTCTTATTGTGACCATCAACAACATCTCTTCTTTTTCATGCTTTGTAAATTTTATTGTGACCACTGTTAGATGTCAAAGTGTGTTTATTTGAGCTATCAAATGTGGGCATCTTTCACTCCTTTTTGTCGAAAAAGTGTTCGAAACCGCCCTTGCTTTTGATGATTTGCAATACAATGTGAAATGATCTTGGTACCTTTAATTTATGTGTTATTGTGCAGGAATTAGGCATGAAAGAGTAGAAAACTAAGGCACAAGAAAGATGGCAAAGGAACCAAGAAAGAAAGAAAACATCAGCAAGCTCGCTAGGCGAGTGAGGTAGCGAGGTACTCGCTAGGCGAGCAGGCAGCGAGATGCCAGCGAACACTCCCAGATTTTTACAGTAGCAAAATGATCAAAACTCGCTGTGGCGAGGGAAGTAGCGAGCACTTCCAGTGGAAAAATCATCAACATTCGCTAGGCGAGCATCCAGCGAGCAATTCCAGTAGCAAAACATCAAGACTCGCTGGAGCGAAGGAGAGAAGCGTGGGCTTCGCCTAGCGAAGGATTGTTCGCCTAGCGAACATATGCAAACTGGACTTGGATGATTCCTCTGGACGCAGGCTCTTCTGGTGACTTATTTTGGGACTCTCTAGGCGAACCATTCTGCTCGCCTAGCGAGCATGACAGCTCAGTAACCATTACTATAAGTAGCATGGGCTACTTTTTGGAAAATATCTTCTTCATTTTTCTTGGGATCATCTTTTTACTTGTTTTAGGTTCCAAAGAGATTTTTGGTGCCCTAAAAACCCATTTTCTCATATTTCTTCTTCTCTTGATAATATTTTACAAAAAGAAGGTGGATTCCCATCCAATCTCGATTCTTCGACTCTGATGTTGATCAACCTTCTTCCGAAACTTGTTGTGCAAGCTACCATGAAAATGAGTAGCTAAGTCCTTCATTTTGTCAAGGTTAGATGTAGATGATCATAAGCTTTGTATGTAAATGGATTGATCTTCATTTGTAAACTCTTTGATGATGAATATATGGTGAAAACCTTGTTTTATTGATAACTCTTTGTGTTGGTTTATTATTGAAAGGTGTTTTCCAACTCTTGACCTAGGTTTTCATCCATCCTTGTTCTTTAGCTAGAGATAGTATTGAATGAGTTTGTTCACTAAAAAGTTAAACCTAAAAGTTGTCATTTTGATAGATTGTTTGAGAGATCAACAATGGATCAAAATGGGAAAACCCATAATGTGTGTTAGAGATAAACACATTGGGAGGACTTTGTGGATGTGTTTATCATCTAATGGAGTTTATGAGTTTTGTTTGATCGAACATATGCATGCAAAGTGATCGTCGAACCCTAACTTTGACAATCTTTCTCAAATCGTAAAACCAAAACTTTTACCGCAATTTCCTACTTTTTATGCAAGCTACCGTAACTAAAAACTAAAACCCCCCTTGTTACTATAAGTTAAGAACTTAACAACTGTCGAACGGCGGCAATATCACATAATCTCTGTGGAGACGATAACAAACCCTGATACTCTATCCCTACATACCAACAAAATGGCGCCGTTGCCGGGGATGTCCCACACAATTTAAACAAGTATGGGTCGTCCCACACGTAGTACTTAGCATCCGAGAGAAATTTCCTTTTTTGGTTCGAAGTTAGGTCGGGAGGCACCAAACCACTAGCCTTATGGTTCACAAAGTCCGCAAACCACGACCTAACTTGAATTTTGAAAAGTTTTTCATCAGGAAACTCTTCCCGGATTTCCTTCTCGGAAGCGGTAACCTCCACGTTAACTAAGCGAGATAAATGATCCGCCACCAAATTTTCCGATCCTTTCTTGTCTTTGATTTCAACATCAAATTCTTGCAACAAGAGGATCCAACGGATGAGCCTTTGCTTCGAGTCCGGTTTGGTGAGCAAATATTTAATCGCCGAGTGGTCGGTATACACTACGACCTTGGAACCAATAAGATAGGACCTAAACTTTTCAAGCGCATACACTATCGCAAGTAATTCTTTTTCAGTGGTGGCATAGTTAACTTGAGCCTCATTAAGAACTTTACTTGCGTAGTGTATCACATGAAATTTTTTCTCTTTTCTTTGGCCTAATATCGCTCCGATTGCATAGTCGCTCGCATCACATATGAGCTCAAAATTTAAATTCCAATTTGGAGCGACTATAATTGGAGCGGTAACCAATTTCTCCTTTAAAATTTCAAAAGCTTGGAAACACTCATCAGTTAAAAGAAATACCTGATCCTTAGCTAGCAAGTTACTCAAAGGCCTAGCTACCTTTGAGAAGTCTTTGATAAAGCGCCGATAGAAACCGGCGTGCCCCAGAAAGCTTCAGATTCCCTTCAAATTCACCGGAGGAGGTAACTTTTCAATCACTTCAACTTTAGCACGATCAACTTCAAGCCCTCTTGAAGAGACTTTATGGCCAAGCACTATCCCCTTGGTCACCATGAAGTGGCACTTCTCCCAATTAAGAACAAGGTTTGTCTTCACACATCTTTCAAGAACCGTTTCCAAGTTGTCCAAGCATAGACCAAAGGAACCACCAAATAGGGAGAAGTCGTCCATAAAGACTTCCATTGTTTTCTCAATAAGGTCGGCAAAAATAGCTTGCACACATCTTTGGAAAGTCGCTGGTGCATTGCACAACCCAAAGGGCATTTTACGGTATACGAAAATTCCAAAAGGACATGTGAAAGCCGTCTTTTCATGATCGGCCGGGTCAACCGCAATTTGGTTATACCCGGAATAGCCATCTAAGAAACAATAGTATTGTTGCCCAGAAAGTCTTTCTAGCATTTGATCCATGAACGGGAATGGAAAGTGATCTTTTCGAGTTGTGGTATTCAACTACCTATAATCAATGCACATACGCCACCCCGTTGCAACTTTTGTCGGGATCAACTCATCCTTTTCATTTCGAATCACGGTAATGCCACCTTTCTTCGGAACCACATGTACAGGACTAACCCATGGGCTATCCGAAATCGGGTAAATCATTCCCGCATCCAATAACTTAACAACCTCCTTTCTAACAACTTCCTTCATAGTAGGATTTAAGCGGCGTTGCGGTTGAGCTACCGGCTTAAAGTCCTCTTCCATTAAGATCTTGTGCATGCAATAGGAAGGACTAATTCCCTTGAGATCGGAAAGAGTCCAACCCATGGCTTCTTGATTCTTTTTCAAAACATTGATCAAACGGGCTTCTTCATTCTTTGACAAAAGATTGCTTATGATAACCGGCTTTGCTTCGGTCTCGTCGAGAAATGCATACTTCAAATTAGAAGGTAACATTTTCAATTCAATCGGCGATTTTTCTTCATTACCCTCCTTCTTCAATACTTCCTCCTCAACTTCCCACGGATGTAACTCATTTAGACTATCAAGTTCCCTTAGGCATTCATCAAGAGCTTGCTCTTCTTCAATTGTGAAAACTTCAAAGGAGTCATCAAGAGCTAACTCCATAGGAGATATCTCATGAATATGCTTAGAAACTTCAAAAGTTGCCTCTTCGATCACATCAATGCGAAAGCTATCACGACTATCCTTTGAATTCTTCATGGCTTCGAATAGATCAAAAGTAACTTCTTCATTTTGGACCCTTACTTTCATCAAACCGTCGTCAATGTCAATCATCATGCGTGCGGTTTTCGTGAACGGTCGGCCAAGAATAAGCGGAGCATCGTCATCCTTTTCCATATCAATCACAATGAAATCAACCGGGAAGAAGAATTTGTCAACTTTAACCAATACAGCTTGGGCTAACCCATGAGGATGAGTAGTCGACTTATCAGCCAATTGCAAAGTCATCCGGATGGCTTTCATTTCAATGTTGCCAAGCCTCTTCACAATAGACAATGGTATTAGATTAATGCTTGACCCCAAATCAATTATCCCTTTTTCCAACATAGACATCACCAATTTTAACCGGCAAAGTAACTCGTCCCGGGTCAACTTCTTTTCTCGGAAGCGTCCGTTGAATGATTTCACTACAACTAACATCTAGGACAATCGTCTCCGGTTCCGTGTACCTCCGCTTTTTAGTAAGTATGTCTTTCATGATTTTCGCATACTTAGGCATTTGCTCCAATGCTTCGGAAAACGGAATGTTCACTTGAAGTTGTTTGAATATATCCATGAACCGGGCGTAATGTGTTGTGCATGCTGTTTTGAAAAAACAAAATCCTGTCATGTTCGCTAGCTGCTCGCTAAGCGAAGGCAGTAGCGAGCTGTTCGCTAGCTGCTCGCTAGGAGAAGACAGTAGCGAGCGCTGCGTGACAGAACTTTAGTATATTTTCAGAGGGCCATTCATTTGGGCCCAAAACTCTTTGTTTTGTTTTAAGTCTGAATATAAGGTCGAACTCACTCTCACTTTCACACTTTTCACTTCCATCTCAGACAATCTCTTTGATAATCACTCTTGTGCAAACCCTAATTGTTGCATTACAGATTCAATCAACCTCTCCAATCAGGTTTGTTCTATCTCCATTACTTTATGCTTTCAAGTTGTAAATTCTGAAGTATGAGACATTAAGGGTGAATTTGGGACATTGGGTATCATTAGGTTTTGCATGTATGTTTAGGTTTGCATGTATGTTTAGAACGATTCCTAGCATGTTAAATCACTTTGTTTCTGAAATGGGTACCATTAGACTTAGGGTTTTCTGAAATTGGATTGTTATCAATGGAGAACTCAGAATCCCGTAACATTCGCTAGCATCTTCGCTAGGCGAATCTGTGGCGAGCATTCGCTGCCACTTCGCTAAGCGAACCCGTAGCGAATCTTCGCTGGGTCCTCGCTAAGCGAAGCTGTAGCGACCATGACAGTAGTTGGTTTTTCTATTTTGATCTCTAATCTGTTTTGTGGTTGTGTGATGTTTCCTTTCTATGATTTTACAGATGGCATCCAGGTCAAGTTCTGCAAAAAAGTGAAAGGTCGGGAGCACTTCCCGCACTGTGCCAATTCAATTTGACACAGATAAGTTCGTTGGGCCGAAGCAAGCCGCACGTTATGTGGCGTTGGAAAAAAGGAAAATTTTACCTGAAAAGAGGTTTTTCATCAACGAACAAGGCGAGTGTAGGACTTTCGCAGGGTTGATTCATAGCAAGAAATGGGATAGGTTGATCTCTCCACTCGAAAGCTATGACATTGAGATAATGCATGAGTTCTATGCGAACGCACTGCCTAATGACGACGAGCCTTTCACTTGGACTACAAGAGTGTCAGGACGTCAGGTCGCTTTTGATAGGGATGCTATCAACCGAGTGCTGGGTGAACCGCTCCATCTGGGAGCTAATGAGAGGGACGCATACCACAGAGATCTGAGGCTCCACAGGGATACTGATTCTATTTCTACGGCCCTGTTATTTGAGGGAAAGTCAGTTGAGGTGAGCCCATCTGGGGTTCCTGTGAGGTACCATAGGGAGGACATGATTCCCTTGGCTCAGCTGATCTTAATGCTGGTTCTGACCAATATTAAACCCAAGTCACACACGTAGACCGTACCGATCCTAGTGGCACACTTGGTCCACTGTATTCTCACTAATATACAGATCGATGTGGCGAGAATCATTGCTATTGAGATGAAGTCTGTGGTTGAGAGCGGGCTGAAGTCGGGGGCGCGAGTTAACTGCCCCCTTGCTTTTCTTTGTCTCATCATGGCTTTGTGCCAACAATCGAGGGTGAAGCTACCCTCCCGCAGTCAAGTAAGGATTCCGTCCGCAATCGATGATAGATATGTGGCCAAGTACTGTAAGCCAAAGAACTTCAGGAGTAGTACATGTGCTGGTGATACCGGGGCTGCTGATGGTCCTAGTGCTTTTGCTCAGGGATTTGATCCTTTCCAGCAAGCTGTCTGCAATTATAATTGGGATTGGATGGCGGCGACTCAGCGCGCCATGATTGATATTCATGACTCTATGCACTTATTACAGTTGTAGGTACGTGACCCTTCTGGAGAGCATCCTATGATGACGCGTGAGCAGTTCCTGCAACATGCTGGCTGACCTGAGGACAGGCCTGTTTTCGGAGAAGGGGCGGGTGTTGGTGCTTCTGGTTCTGGTGGTGCTGATGATGCTGATGATGATGATGATAGTGATGATGGTTCCGGTTCTGAGGCCGGTAGTGAAGAGGGTTCTGAGTCCTATGATGACTAAGTTTTTTTGTATGTTATGTTTTATTTTCTTTTATCTTCAGATATTTGGTAGTTGGTTATGTACTTTTTGGGGTGTTTTGTCCCCCACGCACATTTTTAACATTTTAAAGTGATGGTTATTGCGTATGTTTTAAATTATTGTGTTTGGTTTGAATTTCTTTTGTTTAATAAAATTTTGGTTGTTGAGGGTCAAATCTTCTAGATTGGTTGCTCCTCAAAGAAGTATCCAATGAAGGTGCATCCGAGCTTGGATGAATACGATAAAAATAAACAAGCGAATAATGTTAAGGTACATGGTTACCTCCGGTTAGAATTTTAGAATGCATTAAGAACTTTACTCTTTTCGTAATTGAATATTGTTCTTTTTGAAACATAATTGAATGAATGATTCACATGGGACTTAGAACCACAAATTGTGAGGAAACCTCCATTGTACACTAAAATGCTGGATTCTAATAAACTGTGTCGATTCATTTGATTCATGCCTTGTCTTTTTTTTATTATTGTGAATTTGTGGAAGCAATTAGAAATGATCAAGGCGCTTGTTTTCTTTTGAGCACAACCACTTCCAAATACAACTTACCCGTGAGCAGAGAGTATTCGTGAAACCCTTTGAGCTTAAACAGTTGAATCTCAGCTTGAAATAAGGCGAGATGTCAAAATCTTTTTTCTTGAAACCCTAAAATTTTTTATAATTGTTCTTTTGCCGTAAAAAGTCAAGAGCATTCACTTGGGGTGAGTAAAAGATAAATTTGGAAGAACGAAAATGAGAATCGGTAGGTGCCACAACTCTTGAATAACCGAGCAAGCATTGAATTGGAAGACAAACTCGGTATTGGAAGGAGGTCATTCATAATGGAAATTACCATACTATTATGTATAGAGAGCTATAGAGGAGAAAAGGAACATGTGGATTGGAAGAAATTGTTCTTCAGCAACCTTGTCAGTCCCAGAGCAAAGTTTACTCTTTGGCTCACCCTAATGGGGCGACTGGAAACAAAAGATAGGTTATCTGGTAATTGTGTTGTTTTGTATTCCAAGTGATGATGGAAAGTGTGTATATTGTGATCATAATGAAAATGTGGAGCACATTTTCTTTGATTGTGAAAATACTAGAAATATTTAGAGATATTTTGGCCTGGATTGGTTATTGCAGAAACTCTACAACTTGGAGTAGCAAGAGAATTTGGATCATTTATGAGACCAAGAGGAAGGGTTGGAGAAGGAAGCTACTAAAGCTTGCCATGGTTGAGACAATGTATGTTGTATGAAGAGATAGGAATGCGAAAAAACTTCTGCAGCAGAAGATACAATTAGATACAATATAATTACTATATGTGATTTGCATAGAGACATCAACCTTCATGTAAATTCTAGGACCCTATGCATAGAATAGTTTGTTAGATTGATGGTGATTGTATTAGTTTTCTTGGGATTGGATTTCTTGCCTGGATCCTTTTGGATTGGCTGTGTTGATCTGTTTTGGCCTATAACAGCGCTTTAAAGCGCCCTCTAATCTGGCGCTGGCATAGGTAAAGACAGCGCTTTTTTTCCTGGTGAAAGCGCTGTCTAAAGTGGCTCTTTAAGCCCTTTAAGGGCCACTTTAGAGGGTGCTTTTTAAAGAAAGCGCCCTCTAAAGTGGAAACATTTAAGGGTTTAGAGGGCGCTTTTACTGGAAAGCGCCCTCTAAAGTGGAAACTTTTAAGGGTTTAGAGGGCGCTTTTACTGGAAAGCGCCCTCTAAAGTGGAAATTTAAAGGGTTTAAAGGGCGCTTATTTTGGGAAGCGCCCTCTAAAGTGGGTGGTTATTTAAATTTTTTTTTTAAAAAGCGCTATATTTTTTTATTTATTTTAGACAACCTGTATATTGAAGCAGTACACCCAAAACTGTATAATTTGAAGCCCTTTTTCACACATTGCATTCAACAAGCCTTATATACAACAATCCATACATATACAACAATCCACTGATATATAATCGTTTAACTTCTAAAGATTCTAAATATACAACCAATTCATAACTTAAAAAGAAATAAAACTAAGTAGCAAAAGCATCTCTGAGATGTATGTTTTTTTTGCTAGCAGTAGTCTTCTTAGCAACAACCTCTTTTTGTTCAATATCAATAGCATGAACCTAAAATATCATAAAATTAGTTAGGTGATGTATAAGATCAAGAATTAACATTTTCTATGCATAAATATCATATAATTGTGTTTATACCTTTTTTTTTTATGCAACTGACTCGATTTGCTGCGTAATCCCCTTATATTTTTGGTCTCTTATCTTTTGTTCCATTGTCGTAAAGGGATACTTTCAAATATCCAGCATCATCATCTACGCGAATGAGGCTTGACGACAATGGAACATCTCCATATAAACAAATATCAATTGATACTTTCGAGTATCCCTTGCCCCTTGCACGAATGATTGACTTCATAATAGCCATTTTACCTGTAATAAAGAAAACAATTAAAATCAGATGACAAATGTAAAAATTAAAATCATAAAAGTCATTTTACCTGTAATAAAGAAAACAATTAAAATCATTTGACCTGTACCTTTTTCACTAAGTTCTCTTTCTTTTCTTGGTTGGAATATGTTCTACATGTCTCTTAACAACACGGACGGTTGGATTGATCCAAATACCCTCATTATGATCATTTCTAATATATGAATCATTTGATATAATATTCTCATCTTGATCATTTCTGGTAAACGATTCAATCTCAACATCAATATCACCTTGATCTCCAGTGTTTTCATCAATTACTTTGTTGGAAAAAAGAACTATAGACCATTTCGTACTTTTCGGATCATTGACATAGAACACTTGTCTAGCTTGAGAGGCTAGAATAAAAGACTCATCTTTGTATCCCACCCTATTAAGATCCACTTGCAAAAATCCTGACTTATCCATTCGAATGTCGTTATTATTTTCAACCCACTTGCAACCAAATATAGGAATCTGAAACTTCTCATAATCAAACACCCAAATGCGCTCGATAACACCAAAATACGACAGATTTGCAAATTTGGGGTTTAAGTCCTTCACACTTGATATGTGCATTGCTTCAGCTACCACAGTGACACCACTATTCTGCATAGTACTTTTATCATCTTGTTCTTTGGTATAAAATGTGTATCCATTAATCGCGTATGCGCTATAAGAAAAAACATGGAAACTTGGACCATATGCTAAGCATCTCAACCTTTCTGTTATTGAAGCGGGATCTGAATAATACTTTGAATAAATATGATCCTTAAACCAAGGTATAAAACATCGATTGTGCTCTCGTACTATCCAATTTTAATTTCTATTGGGATTTAAACCTCGGAGAACATCCTTGTGAATTTCAACATACGGCTCAACCTCATTCTCATTGTGCAGAACATACAAATGCACTTGATCCCGTTCGACCCTTGATACTGCCATAATTTTATTTCCAATTAGATTTTTTCCTTCTTTCTTTTCGACAAGCTGAGACTTGGGGAGTCCGATTGACTGAACATTAGACAAATATTCAGTACAAAACTCAATCGCTTCTTCAACAATGTATCTTTCAACCATACAACCTTCTGGTCGACTTCGGTTCTTCACGTACCCTTTTAATATTTTCATATAACGTTCAACAGGGTACATCCATCTCATATAAGCTGGTCCACACAATTGTGTCTCTTTCACAAGATGAACAACTAGATGTACCATTATGTCAAAAAATGATGGAGGAAAAAACATTTCAAGCTCACACAAAGTAATAACGATTTCTTTTTGCAACATTGGTAAGATCGCAGGATTGATCACCTTACTGCAAATTGACTTGAAGAAAGAACACAACTTAGTTATAGAGCTTCTTACTTTTTCTGGAAGAATAGAACATATACCTATTGGGAGAAAATGTTCCATTATAACATGGCAATCATGGGTCTTTAAACTCTTTAACTTGAGGTCTTTCATAGACACAAGTCTTCTAATATCTGAAGAGTACCCTTCTGGAACTTTAACTTCACTTAGAAACTTACACAATGTTTTTTTCTCCTTTCTAGATAGAGTATAAGCAGCAGGAGGTAGATATGTTCGTTTTACTTTCTTCAAGGGTCCTAATTCAGTTCTTATTCCCATCGCTATCAAGTCCTTTCTTGCCTTAAGGCCATCCTTAGACTTTCCTTGTATATTGAGTAACGTGCCAATAACACTTTCAAATATATTTTTTTCAATATGCATAACATCAAGAAAATGTCTCACATACAAGGACCTCCAATACGGCAATTCAAAAAAAACTGACCTCTTCTTCCACCCACTTTTGACAAGTGTGTGGGCAAAAGGCTTGCCAAACTGAGTATCCAAATCTTTCACCTTTTCAAAAATTTGATCACCCGTCAATATAGGTGGAGCTCTGCCTTGTTCTGTCTCTCCATTGAACGCCTTTCTTCATCCACGGTAGTGATGATTTGAATTTAAGAATCTCCGATGACCGAGAAAGACATTCTTCTGACCAAACTCCAAGCGCTTCCAATCTGTTTTATCTTCACAAATAGGACACGCACATTGACCTTTTATGCTATACCCTGATAGATTTCCGTATGCTGGAAAATCATTAATTGTGCCAAACAACATCGCCCTCAAGTTGAAACTTTCTTTCCTATATCCATCATAAACCTCCACACCGGTCTCCCACAAAATCTTTAAATCTTCGATTAAGGGCTTCAAGTACACGTCTATGTCATTCCCTGGTTGTTTAGGTCCAGAAATCAACATAGACAACATCATGTACTTACGCTTCATACATAGCCATGGAGGTAGGTTATAAATCATAATAATCACAGGCCATGTACTGTGTGAGATACTCTGGATACCGTGTGGGTTCATTCCATCAGTAGATAATGCCAAGCGAAGGTTTCTTGATTCTTCTCCAAATTCAGGATAATCATTATCAATTTTCAACCACTGTGGTGAATCTGCCGGATGTCGATACTTTCCATCTATAATTCTTTCATCTGCATGCCAGGTCAAGTGTCTTGAATCGGTTTCACTATGAAACATGCGTCTAAATCTCGGAATAACAGGAAAATACCACAAGACTTTTGCTGGAGACAACTTGTTCTTATATCGCGAGACATCGCATTTAGGACACTCATTTAACGATGCATACTCATTTCGAAACAAAACGCAATCGTTTGGACATGCATGTATCTTATCATAGCTCATGCCAATAGAGCACAACATCTTTTTGGTCTCATATGTTCGATTGGGAAGAACATTATCCTCAGGAAGCATATCTTTCAAAAGGGCTAATAACTCTGTGAAACTTTTATCCGACCATCCATTGCCCGCCTTTAAGTTGTACAACTTTAATACCGCAGACAATCTTGTGAATTTAGTGCAACCATCATACAAAGGTTTCTCTGCATCACTTACCAACCTCTCAAACATTTCGGGACAATCCTTAAGATAAGTGCTTCTGCAATCTCTTCAACTCGATCACAATCGTATGTATCTGCGCCACTATAGTTTGAGGCATAGGTCGTACTATCCCCCGGTTCAACATTCTTGTTACTTTTCTCACCATGCAAATTCCAACATGTATAACTTCGATCAATTCCATGCCTCATTAGATGCGATGTCAACTGAACTGCGTCAACCCGTTTCCCATAACAACAACCCAAGCAAGGACATATCATTCTACTGGGGTCTTCGGCGTGCGCAACGGCAAACTTAACGAATTCTGATACCCCATTCTCGTACTCTCTCGACAATCTATTGGAAGACATCCATGTATTATCGATTACTAATTAGAATAAACAAAAAACAATTTCAGAAGAGTTCAAACACATTCGGACCTAGGTTTCTAATGATACTGGTGTTGACACAAAATCATATGTTCATAGGTCGTATAACCCTAACTACTGGGTAATGTAGTCCCATTGCATGCACTATCATGGTCACTAAAAACCAACCGTCAATTTCCTAATAAAACCAAACTATTTAAATGACTATGAATATTGAAACTTTACAGGTCGAAACAAACGTAGCATAGACAACAATAACATAAAACTGAAATTGGGCAAAGCTAAAACAAAGCAATAGTGCAAGTAATAATGTATGCATCGTGTACCTTTGATTGGTAGAAGGAGGAAACGCGCAGTAATAATGTAGATCTAACAGAGGTGGAAGGAAAACGCCTTAGAACCCTAACGTGAAAAAGAACGAAAATAACAGATAGTGAAATAACAAAACGCGCAGTATGTTATAATTTTAATGTTTACTAAAGGGGACATTAGAGGGCCCTTGTGGAAAAAAAGCGCCCTCTAAAGGGGGCCTAAGAGGGCGCTTATGGAAGCGCTCTCTAAGGCTTTCCAGAAGCGCTTTATAAGCTGGAAATGCACATGGACTTATAACAGCGCTTTATTTAAAGCGCCCTCTAAGGGTAACCTTAGAGGGCGCTTTCTAAAAAGCGCCATGTATTATTGTCCCTCTATCTCCTCCTTATTTTTTCGTTTCACCTTAGAGGGCGCTTGTGGAAAAAAAGCGCCCTCTAAAGGGGGCCTAAGAGGGCTCTTATGGAAGCGCTCTCTAAGGCTTTCCAAAAGCGCTTTATAAGCTGGAAATGCACATGGACTTATAACAGCGCTTTAGTAAAAGCGCCCTCTAAGGATAACCTTAGAGGGCGCTTTCTAAAAAGCGCCATGTATTGTTGTCCCTCTATCTCCTCCTTATTTTTTCGCTTCACCTTAGAGGGCGCTTTATTACAAAAGCGTCCTCTAAAGTGCTGTCTATTGCTCCTTATTTTTCGCTTCACTTTAGAGAGCGCTTTTGTAATAAAGCGCCCTCTAAGGTGCGCTGTCTATTCCAGTTTTTGGCGTAGTGTAGACAAGACAAGTGCTACCTACTCTGTACCAATGCATGCCAACCTATCCACCTAGCCTGCACCTAGTCTACAAGATTCCCACGCATGCCTTACACGTGTCACATCTTTGCATCATCAGGTTCCACCAAGCCTTCCCCTAATCTGTACCAATGAATGCCAAGCTATCCACCTAGCCCGCAAGATTGTCGTATAAATAGAAGGTCATTCTTGCAAGTTTTCATCAACCACTAACACTTTTATTCAGAGAACTCCGGCGAAACTTCTCATCCACCAAGCTTCGTTCTACATTGCAATCATGTCTCTTCTTACCATGGGCCAAGAACACAGAGGCACTAGGGCAAACATTGCCTCATTCGTAAGTTTTTCTTGAACATTGCCTCTTTCTTATGTTTGCAATTTGTTTTTTAAAAGTCCAATCTAATGATTGTTTATATTGTTTGTTTTTAAAGGATCCCAAGAAATTTCGTCAACGTTCACACTCTATGCCTTATCCAGACACATGGTGCGTACCTTACATAGAACGTGCAGGGTTCGATCATGTTATGCATGTCGTAAATGCCACAATTGATGTCAAATTTATTCTTGCTTTGTGTGAACGTTGGAGACCAGAGACACACACTTTTCACCTACCAATCGGTGAATGTACCATCACACTAGAGGACGTGTACATGCTTTTGGGTCTTCAAATAGATGGTAAGCCTGTGACTGGAAAATGTTCAACAGCCCAACGAAATATGTGTTCAAATGTTGGGCATAGATCTGGTCGAGGGTGAGGGATCTGCAAAAGCAAGGGGCCAGGGTATTAAACTATCGAGCCTCCAATTCTACCACGACTCCATAACTTTGACTGAGGATTCGTCCGAAGAAGAAAAAATCATAAAAACCAGGGTTTACATTATGTTATTGTTTGGGAACTTGCTATTTCCCGAAGGCACGGGAAATAACATAAACTTTATGTACTTGAGTTTGCTCGAGGACATTGATAGAATAAGCACGTATAGTTGGGGTTCTGCTGTATTGGCTTTCCTATATAGCTCTTTGTGTAAAAATGCACAAAATGACCACTGTACATTTTCCGAATGTGCTTTTTTGCTCCAAACATGGGGGTGGTGGAGATTGCCGAGGCTAGCCCCAGAAAATCCTAACGTCTACTCCTTCCCCTACGCAACTAGGTAAATTTATGATGTTATTTCATTTTGTATATTTATTCTATAAATATTTGTAAATAATATTATTTATCTTTTTTTGTTTAGGTTAATTACAACCGGACTAGATTACAGTCTTACCCCGAAAAATAAAATAATATTTTATCGTCAACTCTTGGATCGCCTCCGAGCACAAGATGTATTACCACTAAATCACTCATCTTCTAACTGATTTATTAATATCAAGCATTCTCAATAAATAACATATTTACTTTTTTCTTTGCAGTTTATTTGGAGGCCATATTTGGGATTGGAACATCAACCCAACCCCGAAGATGCAACTGTTTGGACAGCAAAAACGGCTATAATGCGGTTCACCACTGTGGAGATGCACCAAAGTGACCGTGTCAAACTGCAATTCGGAATGCATCAAGAAATCCCAGGCCCCCCAATGTCTTTGGAACCTTGGCATCTTAAAAAAGTCAGCCACCAGTGGTATGCCCAAAATTGGAAGGAATTTGTAAAGGAGTTCCGTAAAATGTGGAAAGACTGTGCCCATTATGTTCTACAATTTCCGGTGGCGCCCAACGAAATGAAGCCGACAAGGGAATATGTGGATTGGTATAGAGCAAATACAAATCCAGAAATGATTGTGTCTGACCCGTTCTATTTGGACGATCCCCGGATGCAACAACCATATTTTCAACAACAACAACCACCACAATATTCCCAACAACAACAACCACCACAGTATTACCAACAACAACAACCACCACCATATTACCAACAACAACGACCACCACCTTATTACCAACAACAACCACCACCACCGTATTACCAACAACAACCACCACAACACATGTCCACCCCCCAACCAAATCAACACTACATACCACAAACTCAACCCCAATACCATGAAGATTACCAACACCAACCTCAACATTCCCACCACCATCAACAGTCCCAACACCTACCACAATATCAATCCCCCCACATCCACCAATCCCAACACTTCCATCACGACGATGTCCCGAGCTCTTTCAGTCCTCCACTTAGCCCCGACACGGGTATACAAGAGGATTACCAACAAGACTACTACACACCACAACAAACATTGTTCTTTAGCCAACCCGATTCAACCCTCAACTACCAAAGGCCACATTTCGAGGGCGCATCCAACAGGAGTCAGTTTGTCCCACTAAGACAAAGCTTTGAGGGCGCAGAGGGCACCCGCCTTTCCTACAGCATTGAAGGGACTTCGACCCAACCACAACGGCAAACGGCAAGGGTGTAACACCTCAAAATTTGCCCTCCTCTCTTGGGACTAGCATTAACATATTTGCATTTCATTTTAGGACATTAGGCATTTCATATTGCATAACATGTGGTTACATAGTGCAAGCTATCTTCCCAAGTCTTGATCAGGAGATGAGGAAGTCAGAAAATGCAAGCCTAGGGTTGTACTGATTGATCATGGGCCATCTGAGGATTGGGCTGTGAATTAGGGTTTTGTGACTCCCAAGGGTATTGGTCTTCATGTTGATTGAATCGATACATCATCATCATCATGGTTGGATGTCATCAGAAGATTGGAGAAGATTCCTTGAGGTTAGGGTTTTGACCACTGGTCAACCCTAATCAGTTGTATTGGGCCAAGCAGGGCTGGATCAGGAGATGGGGTTTGAGATGGAGATGAGGTTCATTTTGTGATTATATTGTGCTTATTGAGGCTAGGGTGTCACCCTTGAGCCATTTCAGTTGAGAATTGGGGTTCAATTTGATCTGTGCATTGCCAAATTCATCTATCAGATGAAAAGTCAACTGTGGTCAACTGTACATGATCTGGTTAATTGGGAGGTGGAAATGAGTTAGACACACTTCATTCATGTTGGAACAAGTGTTGTATGACATCTCAAAGCTTAAGAATGAAGAAAATCAAGTCAGGACAAAAACTGCCAAAAATAGCAACTGACTTGTAACTGAAGTTTCCAAAAGTGGAAAGTTTTTGACCTCAAAAACAGAAGTCCAAGGAAGCTTCAAATGAAAAATTGTTCAACATGACAGATGTAGATCTTGTTCTCACCTTTCCAAAAAGTCCAAGAACTTGAAAATCCAATGTACGGTTTGCAAGATATGGCTCAGTGAATTTCAGAAAAGACCCGTAATCAGGAGGCCATAACTACCACATACTTTGTCCAAATTGCAAGTTCTTTATATGCACAAACTCCATTTAATGTGTACTTCAAGGGTGCATAATTGGATTTTTTGGAAAAGGCTCCATGCAAAATGCCATTTTTGAAGTGAATCAATTTAAGGAGAGGGGCAAAATGGTCCACATTTGAAAATATTGGGAATTTGAAAACAAGGCCAATACCAACAGCTCCCAAATGATATTTTTGACTTGCTCAAAGTGTTAATTTTCTGCTGTCATGCTTCTAAAATCAAAAGAGTTAAAAATCCAAAAATGCACATAAACCATTTTTTTCAACTAACTCATTTTGCTTAATTATGCTTATCATTGGATTAAGTAGTTGATACATAAGCTAATCTCTAACAGAATGAGTACTCTAATCACAATTCTCTAACCACAATTGCATTAATCACTTTCATCATAACAGAAAATTCTTCACAAAAGATCACATTCTCTCATTTCTCTCGTTTTTTTGCTCAAAGCTTCTGAGAATTTTTTGAAGAATTCATCAAGAATTCATCAATTGGAAGCAAATTTTCTTGTGGATTCTGAATTTGCAGGTATTGAACAAGTTCTGTTGACGAAGAACCACGCGAAGTGGTGATCGAATCGAGCTGTGGCAAGAATCTTCTTCCTCCATAACAGTCAGTAATTCTTGAAGATCGAAGGATTACCGAGCTGAATCGAACACTCCGCGCACCTCCTGAAGTGATTTGCAACACCTGTTTCGCACCCTCAAGCTCCGAAATTCGCCGACTCCATTGCCGTCATCAAGAAAAGGTTGGAAATCGAAATTCGCAGTAGCTTCAATTGAGTTATGGCTGTTGTAGAACGCTTGTTGTAGAATACATATCAAGTTGTAGATTGAATTTTCATTGCGATTTGCGTGTGTAATCCGCGATTTAGGTTTTGTAGCAATTCCTTTCATTTGTTCGATTTGTAGTGTGTATGAATCTGTAGATGAAATTGATGCCGTTTTCATACTCTTGAGGACGAGCCGGTTCGACCGGTGTGTAGATCGTGAATTTCCGTCGCGATTTGCTCAAAACCCAGTTTCCAGCTGAAGAACGCATTGAGTAAGGCGATGAACTGCATAGCCTTTTTCCATCGATTCGCTCTGTATGTTAGGTTATAGATGAAATTAATTACATATTCATACTCCTGGGGGAAAACCGGTTCGACCGGTGTGTAGCTTGTAGATTTCCATGAACGTTCGCTCAAAACTGGAAATTCCCAGCGATGAACAAGTGATGAAGACGACGAACTCAGCCATTTTCTGGAAAAAGAACATGCTTAGATCCGTTTTGCTCGCTATCGCCTTGCCGTTCCGTGTTTCCGCTTGCCAGACGCGATCCTGACCGTCCATCCCTTCTAAACGCAACGATGCCGTTTTGGCCTTTGGTTTAAGTATTACAAACGTGCCATCAGCACCATTTAATTAATAAAATTTAATAAACCTAATATAATTCTAAATAATTATTAAATAAACATTTTAAAACTTAGAAAATTCATATGATATTCAATAATAATCCAAAAAATACCATAATTTTTTTGTTAATCATAATTTTTTCCCTATTATTTTATAAAAATGAAAAACAAAATAATGCTTGGTAGAAAATCCAATTGGACCTAGAGATGTTTTTAATGTACATATTTTCATACTTGTTACCATTTTAATTCTATACTCCACATACTATATCCAAAATAAATGAAATTTGAGACATGGATTCTTGACATCCTTCTGGATTTTTTTGACATAGGTTTGGGATTTTTTTTTAGCCTATGGTTAGTTATGTGTGAATTATTGAAATTGGATATGTATATATGTGACATAGTTTGATAGGCTGAATTCATCAAATTGGTTACCATGCTTCCCATTGGCCAATGGCCTTGAATTTTTGCATGAAACTTATTTGATATGTTAACATCCCCTGTGAATTTTTGTGGATTTTTGCAATCCATTTTCGATTTGATTCATATTTTTTCTTGCTGCCTAGCATGTTAGAGTTCCATTGGTGTAACCTTTAGCATTTATGTTGCCATATCCTCATAATTAATCCAATGGACATGAAAATTGATAGCGTAGTTCCTGACACATTAATGTAGCTTTTGGCTTTGGTCCCATGAATTTCCAATGAACCATTGCTGTTTACCATTAGATGGAAGTTGGTGTATAATTTTTGACTTCATTTGATGTAGTTTTTGCATGCTGTACCACGTTTAATTAATTCCTATTGATCTATTAGGCCAAATGACTTGAAATTTAATAGGTGACTTGTTGAATACTCTCTGAATAAGGTGTAATTTTTGTGGATTTTTTGGATCCTTTTTGACATGTGGTTGGATATGATCTTGCTGGTTGTTTGTATGAGACTCAACATTGCTTCTTTTGCCTTCCATGTTGCATAAATAGAAATAGGAGCATAGTTTGAATATGGGGCCAATTGGGATCCCTTTGTTATTGATATTACTTGGTTTTCATCATGAATTGGCTGCTGTTTTAGGGTTTTTCCATCTTTTTGACCCTAGGCTAGTCCTAGTGGTCATAGTACTTACCTTTGAGTGTGATTGTACCTTTTCAGGTTAAAGATAATGATTAAGGAGATTTGCTCCACATTATGGATTGTGTTACTTGACACATATGACTAATGTATTTGTTTTGTAGGATGTTGGTTCATGTGAGCCTTGTGCTATGCACCTCATTATGAGTATAATTGTACTTGGTTAATTGATCATTATATTGTTGTCTGTTTGTGAAAGTAGATGCTGATTCTGTTTGACTTTTGTACAGGTACCTTTAGTTGCTCAATTCCTTGCGAACTTTTGCTTTGCGTTGCTTAAGCAACTTGCATTGAGGTAGGTCTTCTTGACTTCATGTAGTCTGGAGACCCGGCTGCTACCGGGCCGGGCAAATTGTCTGAAGTCCTCCTTAAGAGGCAATGCTTGTGTATGTTTATTTTTAAGCCAAGCAGGAAAAGCCCTTCAAGTAAGGCAATTGGTGGAAGGTAGGGACAAGCAACCTGTCCCCCACTATTCAGTGAGTCTTCTCCTTGCTCCCATTACATGGTTGTAGCATTGAGATCAAAAGCCCAAGATCCTGTGCAGTGCACATTGTGTTTGAGTCATCGAGTATAGAAGGGTTCCCCTATTCTGGACCCATGCTCATTTGTCAGCTCTCCCTGGTTAGGGATAAGAGCTGTGAGGTCTGATCCTCACTTCATCCTATCATCTGCTTCACCTTAGCCTCGTAATGGCAAGGTTAAGAGCAAACACAGCCTGTACAGACGATTGCTTAGGCAGTCAAACCTGATTGATTGAGCCCCTTGTTTGGCTATAGTGCGTGTTATGTGGATATCTGATTGACATGCTTGTTTGAGATGCCTGTTCTCATTTGATATATGATTGTATGCTTGTGTGCTAGCTTCTTTCCTGGTTAGGTTAGTTTGCTTATGCAAGTAGGATAGAAAACCGAACTTAGGGTTAACTTTGCATGACAACATTAGGCTCGAGTCTCAGCTCCCTAGTGTCGTGTTTCCCCCTCGGTTTCTGGTTAGCAATTTAGTCCCTTTCAGGGGAACTACATCGCCCTGATCCTCGTGCCAGACGAGGTATGTAGGCAGGTGGTCGTGCGAGACCACTCCGGGCAACCTTTTTCCTTTTTGCGTGCGTTTACTTGTTATCTGACTGTGCTGTTTGGTGTTTTGGTTCGGATGCCGACGTAAGCCCAGTGATTGGCAGTCGGGCTCCACGTTTGCCCTTTTGAGTGTGTTCTGGTTCGGATGCCGACATAATTCCATCCAGTGGTTGTCGGGCTCCACGTTTTCCACCCTTGCTTGTTTGTTTTGTGTTGTTTGGCGTGTGTAAGCCGAACTACAGTGGCTCTGATTCTTGTTCCAGACAAGATATGTAGGCATAAGGTGCGATACCTTATCGAGCCCTTTCTTCTTAACCCCACCTGCGTCCCCGTGTGTGTGTGTGATGTTTTAGCAACCTTTTCTTTTCTTAGAACGTGGATCCCTAGGAGTACCTAGGACGTGAGGGGTGCTAATACCTTCCCCTCGCGTAACCGACTCCCGAACCTTTTCTCTCTGGTCGCGAGACCATGTCTTTCCAGGTTTCTCTGAGCGTTTCCTTTCCCTATCTTGGGATAAATAACGCTTAGTGGCGGCTCTGTGTGTTTTTATTTTTAGGCTCGCCGGTTGATTTTTCGCAGGATGCGACAGCTGGCGACTCTGCTGGGGAATAACAGACATGTTGACCTATGCTGGTCCATCGTCCCTAAGCGAGTCTCTCCTAGCGCTTTAGGATAGGTTTGGTTGCTTGTTTTGTTTATTTATTGCATTTATTATACTAACCATTGTTTATATACTTGCATTAAATATGTGCATGCATCATTACTGTCACGTTGCCATCTTCCTCTGCAGGTGGTTCTGTTACTTTGGGGTGGGTGTTCTGAGTGGGGCTAAAACCCAGGCCCGAGTATACACCTAGGACTAGTGTGGTCTCACGTTGCCTCTTTCATGTTAAGTCAACATGTGCCTGGCGGCGTGATGTGCCACAAGCCGGACGAGGCTCACTTGATAGTGCTCATCTCTGTGGATATTCCGCTTTGTTTGAGTCACTCCATTTGAGTTGTTGACTCTGGTGACCGATCATTCCCGGATCTTTGGTTTAGACGATTTTAAGGGAGCTACAATGGCACACCCGAAAGGGCAAACCCATTGAGTATCTCCGCCCGATTGTCGAGACTATTATCCGCCTTAGGATGGCTTGATTAGAACTTACCTGTGAGGGGAGGGTTGTTCTGTCAGATGTTTGTTCAGATAGCCTCCAGATGGTGACTTTTGATCTGTGATTCAGAGACATAATTATAAGTCGGATTTATGGTCATTTATTGCCGTGACGCCGGAGTGCTGTCCGTGACTTATCAGTGGGGATCCGTTTATTTCGGATTCCCCGGGCCGATTCAGATAAGGGTGATGTGTCTACTCGGATATGGTTTGGTGATGATGGTGATGATGATGTATCTGTCTTCCGTTTATTTCGGAACCCGTGGGTCAGAATTGGGATTGTTTGTTCCTCAGATGGTTATGATCATTTCAGAATCCAGATTCAGTGCAGATGATCAGATGGCTTGGAGGATGGCAACGCATTGCATTCATTCATCAGCATCATTACATTTTTGCATTAATTGCATCTAACCCATGTTTACCCATATGCAGGGACACTTTTGATCGAGATTCTGGTTGAGAGATTTTCTGCTCCAATATGAGGACCGGTTTGAAGAACAACATTGCTTACAGTTTCTTTGATCCAGAGATTGGTGTGCTCAAGGATATGATAGCATTGATTACTCCTGACCATGTGGGGATGTTTAGAGAGTCATACGGTGGTATTCTGAAGACGGTTTTCAGGCTCACTGACTGTGATAGGAGTGCCATTCACACTCTTCTTCAGTTCTATGACCCTGGGTTGAGGTGTTTCGTTTTTCCAGACTATCTGTTGGGACCTCTGATGGAGGATTATGTCAGCATCCTGGGTATTCAGATCCGTGATCAGATTCCTTTTCATGTCACCAGAGCAGAGCCAGATGTCCTTGGAATTTCACGTGCTCTTTATTTGAGTCCGGAAATGGTCAAGGAAGGTTTGAAGGAAAAAGGAAAGCTACCCGGGTTTCATTTGAGTTTCTTGGAGGCCAATGCCAAGGAACATGCTGTTGTGGGTAACTGGAAGACGGTCTGTGCTCTGATTGCTGTGAGCATTTATGGGATTGTGTTGTTTCCTAACCAGAAGAATTTTGTGGACCATAATGCTATCAGATTGTTTATGCAGAGAAACCCTATTCCTACCCTGATTGGAGATGTCTACTACTCAGTGCATAACAGGAATGAGAAGAGGCGGGGTGGTCTAGTTAGATGCTGCTCTCAGCTACTCTTTAGGTGGTTCATGGGGTATTTGCCTTCCCGAGGTGCTTTTGTTCAGATTGACCCTAGTGTCAAGTGGTCCTTCCGATTGGTGGGTCTGCGGGCTGATGACATTGCTTGGACTCATAATGGTTTAGCTGGTCAGGACTTCATATGCAGTTGTGGGAGTTTACCTAATGTGCCTTTGGTGGGAGTTCAGGGTTGCATTAATTACAACCCGGTGCTTCTCCGGAGACAGATGGGGTTTGCTATAGAGGGTCCTCCTCTCGGGCGAGAGATTCAGGAGTCCTTTTATTTTCCGATTGAGGGTAATCAGGCCAAGCTGAGGCAAGTGTTGGACGAATGGCGAGATATCCAGAGGAGGGGCAAGGTTCCTTATGGCAAAGTTAACTGCCGGTATTTTCCACTATTTGAGGATTGGTTGCGGAAGAGGATTGAGTCTACGTTTCTACCATTCCCTGGAGGTGACTCAGTGTGTCCTAGGATCGAGGGTCCAAGTTCTTCTGTTAGTATGGAGGAATTCCTCGAGATGAAGAGGGCCAGAGATCAGTTACTTGCGGAGAAAGCGGAGTTAGAGATGACTGTTGCTCGAATCCAGATGTCCAACCGAGAGATGAAAGTGAAGCTGGAAGATCAAGACGAGCGGCATGCTTTAGAGACCAAACGCTTTGAGATGGATACGGCTTACTATGGGAAAATCAGCCAGGCTTTAGCATCGTCCAACAGGGAGCACGATATCACGAAGGAGAAGCTGTTCAGAGCATCGAAGGTGATTGAGGATGAGAAGAGGAGGCAGATCCTTGTCAGAGAGCAGAGAGATGATAGAGTCAGAGGCATCATCGCTGAGTGGGAGGCTAAGCTGCAAGTCAAGGAATCAGAGAGTCTGAAGATCAGGGCTGAGAGAGATCATTACATGGCTGAGAGAGACCACTACTTCAGGCAGATGAAGATTCATCAGAAGGAAGTTGGAAGACTACAGCA